>NC_034411.1:10889216-11062904 GCF_002078875.1 Numida meleagris | reverse complement strand
ACGAATCGGGGAGACATGGGGCAGATGCACGAATCGGGGAGACATGGGGCAGATGCACGAATCGGGGAGACATGGGGCAGATGCACGAATCGGGGAGACATGGGGCAGATGCACGAAGTGTGATGCAGGACAGGCTTGTGGTGCTTAGCTACATAAGATCATTCTGTATAAAAAAAGCTTCCCCATTTAAGTGAACTGGCTTTAAGAGTACTTCATTTTGCAGAGGCAGCTGTAACTGGCCTTGGCATTGGATCCAGGATATCCATTTTGTATCAAGTATGTAGTAAATCAGCAGTACTGAATAGGTTGGTAGACTTTTTAGATAGCATTTTGTAGGCACCTTAGAAATCACTGTCCCGGTTTTCTCAGATGTATATACGTATATATACACATAAAAACTTGTAGTAAAATTCATCATATGATGAACAACTCTTCCGGGGGGGAAGGGACAAAGGTATAGCAGAAGCAAGATGTGTGTGTCATTTCACATGGAACTGTATTTCTGATTGTTATTGGTTTAATGAATGGAAACTCTAGACAGGTAATAGAAAAAGACAGCATCCCAGACCTGGTAAGGGAAAATCACAAAAGATAATGAAATAAAACAATTATTTCTTGACACTTTCTCACCCTCTTCAAAGGTCAAGTTAATTTTTTTTCTAAAATTCTACTTATTAATGTGGCAGACCCTATCCTTTACATTGTGATTATTCTTATTTTGTCAGAATTCAGGCCAGAGATACAATTCCATGTAATCACATTCAGTGGTCAAAAGCAAGGTAACTACTAAAATATCCTGGATACAAATCTACATTTTGCTTTAAGTTTTTGATTTTTCTGTACTTGATGGCAGTATTTTCTAAAGGAATGCCATACCTACTTATCCAGTGAACTTCAGGCATATTATCATAACCTTTTCAAGAATGATTTTCACATGGGGAATAAAACAAATGATCCATTAAAAAGTAAATTTCAATAAAACATTGTCTATTTATTATTCTTGAGTTTCTCAATTATGCATAATATTTATTCATATAATATTTGTGTGCTAATCATAATTAATCATAAGCTTTTACTTCTAATTATAGCTAATGCTTCTACATACCTTTTCTGGTACATGGGCTGAGCATTCTTTTCATAAGAATGCAGTATTACATGACTTTATAGCACAGCCAGGGTTCGTAACCAAATATTCCCTTGTTTGCTTTGTCAGATTGAATTTTAGAAAGGAAGTTAATAACTGGATTTTCTTAATCCAGTTTTGTCAGTGGATCAGGTGATGGCAATGGGAAAGTCACTAGAAATGCAAATGTCTTGGTTCCTCCTCTTCAAAATTAGGAAACAAGCACTTTCTAGAATTATCTGCTGTTGAGAAATTAGGTGTAATACATTAGAACTGCAAGAAATCTCGTCTAACAGGCTTTTAGTTGAGCTTGATAACTGTTAGCAGTTAGTTGTAAGTGTACAGTCTCTTCTGAAGCTGTTTTCTAACTATACAACATGGATGAAATCATTTAACAGTGACAAACAGCTTTGAAAGTTCACTCTCTTCTTTAAATCTATATTTTACTCTGGGTAAAATATTTATTTTCTATATTTTACACTGACCTAAATGTCCTGGCTTCCCAAGCATGCATCTGGGGCACTTCTCAAGTCCCAGAACTGTGCAGAAAGTGACTAAGCAGCGCAGTCACATTTCAGAGTGGCAAGATGGCTGCTCACTGAGGTGACCAGGTCTGCTGCAGGCCTGTTCTGCTGCAGAGCAGGGATGGCAGCGTATGGCTGCATACCTGGGAATTCCTGAGCCAGGAAAAACCCATGGGAGTGCAGGCACCTGCCAGGAGCTGGCAGTTCTCAGAGAGTGGCTGATAAATCGTGGACAGGGCCGGGAATAACGTCTGCCATGCCTGTCTGTACAAGCTGCAGCCAACTGGGGAGGTAAACAGCTCCTCTGGGTGCTGAAGAGAGGCTGCAGTGCAGGCCTCAGCCTGCAGGGAGGCCCAGGCCTCCTGCGTAGGGGCAGGCACAGCTACACCTGCCAAAGCTGTGCCCAGCTGCTGCTGCTGCCTTGTCTTGGAGTGCTTGCAGAATCATGGTAGAAAAACGATGGAGCTGTTAGCCCACCTCTGACACTGCGCATTATAGATACTTTTTAAACTTTGTAGCAGCCTAGAGAAATTGCTTCCACCTGTAGGCTTAAGCGCTAGAAAAATGCAGTAAACATTAAGAATTTTGAGAAGTTGGGGTGATGTTTTGCAAATTTGTTGACCAGTTATTTGATATGTGCAGGCAAGTGAAGTGCTTGACTAGCAAAAAATTAGTCTCTTCACAGATATGAGCAAAATCAAAAATTACCCTTATGCAGTAAAAAAGTAATGCCACCTACTTAAGTGATGGACTGACAACAAGTCATTTAATGTAAATTATATGTAGGATAATTAATGTGCAAGAGACCAAAAATAGCACTCAGACACCCTAGATTTGCTTGTTTAAAACCTAACATTTTGCAGTATAAAATTAAAGATGGGAATAACTAGCTCAGACACATAAATCAAAATCTCAACAGAACAGCCAATCCCTATTGAGACCAGCTTTTCATCCCTAGCAAGGCAGTGTCTTGCAAGCTACAATTATCTTGGTCCTCAACTAGCTCTTCTATGGATTGTTAAAAAATGCTGGCTAAAGAGAGCAAGTGCTGTCAGCAGAAATACAGAAAAAAATTATCTAAGTACAGGTATTATAATTCAGGTCAGAAATGTCACTTTCAGAATCTGAAAAATAGGATATTAAAAGAAAAAGGTAACACTTCCTTGTCTATTTAAAAATCATGTGTTATTTAAATTATTCAGAGATGCTGGAATAAAGCTGTGAATTTAATGTGTTTGGGTAGGAGAAACTGTGAGATATTTGTATGGATTATATAGCTCTCTGTAAGAAGATTTCTCAAAATGCATATGGGTTTCTTCTTGCAGCTGTTTCTGACAGTTACATGATGAATTCTAGGTCTTATCAAATGCACTTGCTGTTCAGATTTTTTTGTTTGTTATTTCTTCAGTGAATGACTCTTGGCTAACAATAAGTTCATTATCCTACAGCAATCTGTAAAGAATGGCAGTTTAGAGTTTGTGTTTTTCTAATCAGGTAGGTAGCTGACATGCAGTTTTGCAAATCAAATGATATTATTCCTGCACCCTAACTAGATACATACATGAACAACTAAGATGGCATATACTATTTTTTTTCTTTTGCTAGTTGAAAATATTTCAGCTTTCATACTGAAAATTCAACTTTTACAAGTCTCTTTGTGGAATTGGTTCAAAGTTTTGAATATCTTTATTTAATTAATTTTGTCCTAAAGGTTGGTGGCAGGACAGGACAGATACAACATTTGGATGAAAAACCCTGAGTGGTGGAATAGGGGAGGCAATGTGGAGGGCACAGGGGACTCACACAACAGTGGCTCTGTTTCTGTTCATCAGGAAAATTGGGCGTATCTGAATAGTTTTCACACCATCTAAGTAGCATTGCAGATATAGGTGGATCCCATGAGATGGCAGCTGGGGATGAAGGTTAACACAAGCATGCCTGAGCCCCTGCATGATTACTCTGTCCTACTGATAACATGCAAGTGAAAGCTAGAGTCCAAATCACTTAAGCAGTTTGCATACTTGTTACATCTTGAATGACTTCAGATAATTTTTTTTTTTTTAAGTTTGGTGCCAACCTGCTTCTCAAATCCTCAAACACTTGCTGGTCCACATGATTTCTGCTGTAGGCAGCTGTTACTTCAAAAATTAAGCCAAAAGAAACCTCTATACGCTGCATACTTAATATGGGACATATTAATTTTTTTATACCAAAACCACATCATATAGCTAAGCATGCTGAAGTCCCAGCTTTGTCAGAGGTCAGCTAGTACAGAATCCAACCATTCTTTCTATGTTCTGTGTCGCCCAGTATCATTTATTGCATTGTTACCTCCTACTTACTACACTTTTACGGAAGAAGACATTTTATCTTAACTGCCTTTGTGTCTCTAAAACTGAAACAACGTATGTAAAGGTTTACAATATCACTTTTATTAGGACATGTTTATTCAACATTTTAGCAATATATCTGGTTTGTAGAGAAGCGCTTCATCAAAGTTGATCAAAGCCTAGGGCAGTCCATTTTCTTTCTTTTCCCTACTGTGAGGGCACTTGTGTACCAAGCAGCCTTCTCCTCAGAATACAATAATTGCTGCAACCGGTTTCTTTTTATTATGCAGCATTTCCTCTCCATGAATGTATCGCTTCAATGAATTCACAAACCAGCTCTGTCTGGTTCAAATCCATGAACCTACACTTATCATAAGATAATGAATGCACACTCATCAAGCAGAACCATATTGAAAGTGCTGTGGGCAAATGTACAGTACAATAAATTTTGTTAAATGAAGATGATATATTTTTAGAGGCATATCACTTCTCAGAGGCGTTTATTCACTCATTCAGCCAGCGTCAGTACTCACTACAGAAGAAAGCTTTTGGTCACTGTGTGTTAGAGAAATAAAGTAAAACAGAAAATGTAAATAAAGCAAGTAGTAATTATAACACGTGCAATGACGTAGTATTTAATGAGTGACAGTTGGGAGAGGGCACAGCAACATACAAAACTGATTCTGGCCGATTCAGATGCTATCATAAAAATATAATCAGTAAGTCATCTAACGTCAGCCTAAAATGTAGATAGTTATAACAGTAGCACAAACCATTAGCTTTATACATACAGTAAATGAACACATCTGCAAATTTTAGTGTTTTAAACCACAGAAGCCAGGAAGTATTTTTTCCTGTTAATAGAAGAAAGAGGAAAATGAAACTCTCCATCCCTTCTTTGACCACTGAATAAAAATGCTTAATTATTTATTAATGCTGAATTATTACTCGTAATAACGAACAGTAGAAAGATCTCCAAGCAGCTTCATGGAATTTGTACTGCTTTACATGGTTATTACCCTTCAGAAAACATTGTGATTAGCAACAAGTAGGTGAAGGAAAGGCATTGTCTAATACAGGCTGTCAGAGGCATCATCAGTTCCAGTTTTATTACTCAGGACACTGAGATATGCTCTCAGTTTATGGGCATAAGTTTTCTTCATGTGAATTTAAAGATAACTTACAAAGTCTGTATTTCTCAGTAGATGTGCAGGGCACATAGCATCTCTAGGGTCAGGTGGAATATGATTCTTCGACTTTCCTCAATTTCTTGGCATAGCTTTTATCCAATTCCAAAATATCATTAAGGTTTCCATATTGTATAAGTTTTATAATCCAAGATGAATGACAGACATTTCCCATTTAATTTCGAAGGTGCAAATTTTGTTATGTGATCTACGATGCCTGGAAAAGTTTGTAGCGAAGATCACTACATCTCACAAAAAGGTAGGTGCTCTGCTTTTTCTCTGACTGAAAATTGTCCTGACAAGGAATATCAGCAAATTGCAGTCAGTGTGATATATTGTCTACCAGAGGAGAATTCATTTGGGAGCAAACAATAAACTGAGTTCAAAACTTCATGGCGCTCCACAAATCAGATCTGGTATATAAGGCTATCTCTCTTAACAATAACCAGCTTAGACCAACTCCTAACCTGTTCAGTTTAGTGGTACAGAAAAGTTGTTTTTTTTACCTTATTGTTGCTAAAGAAAGAACATGAACCCTTGTTCCCATTTATAATATGCTGAGATTTTAAAGTCCACAAATTGAGGCTGATCCAGATCAATTTTATGTATAATTTGAAATTACATATCATAAATCTGATCTGCTACAAATCTCATTGCTATTTTTATACTTATTCCTTCATGTCTTTTCTTCTACGTCAGTCTATGTGTTTTCTTCCAGTTTTCTCCTGGCATTTCCTGCCATAGAACTATCTGACTCACTTAACACTGTAGAGAAAGATGAAAGCTGCCTTCAGGCAGCTTCAGCAAATTAATAATCTTTCTGAAGGGTGACAGGGTCAGCTAATGCTAGAGTCACAATTCTGTGTATGTACATAAAATACTGAATACTGGAAGTATTAAAAAAAAAAGTTATTTGTTAAGACCAAAAGCATATTTTAGTTGTTCAGTTCAGTAAATGCTGTAGCTCAAACGTTTCCAAGAGGCATTTGATGACCCCAGATCTGAATATATTAGTACTAGCATCGGTTCAATGAGATTAACACGATGCCTTGTTACACTGGAGGTTCAAAATGACTTATATCTCTTTTCCTTAAAATTCTATGCATATCTCTTCAAGACAATATGTTTGATTTAACTTAAAGTGCATGAACTACTCAAAACCAAATTCGAGTAGGCTGGTACAGGCTAATATGTTCCCACCTGAATTCCTTTTGGTTTCCAATAAGCCATTCATGCTTGTAATCAGTGCCATAATGGTCCACTCAGGCAAACAAAGCCCTTCCTTCTGCCTGCTGTATTTCCAAATGAAGGCTTCTACTCCCTTGAACTGATCAAAGAAAGGTCCTCCAGCCCCCCAGGCTTTCCACTTTAGAACAATGCCTAGCACTTAAACACGGTAGAGAGGTTAGGATGTTTTACATAATTATATTGCTAAGGAGATGATATAATATCTGGTTTATAGGTTGTTCAGGAAAGAAATTGCCTCTTTTGTCCCTGATCATCACCTCAACTGCAGCCTCTTTCCTATATGGCTTGTTTAACAGCCTATAACAAAATAAATACATTCAATCCTGAATCCTAAGAGCTATTGTACAAGCAAGAGAAGATTTAAATATAATTCTTCTCAAAAGAGAAGAAATGATTATATTCTTTTATCCTTCATAGTAAGGATTACATCTGTAACAATAAGGAAGGGAGTTAGGAATCTTGTTTTGGTGTGTGTGTGTGTGTGTGTGTGTCTTCACAAACCTAAGCAGTGGATAAATTGACGCTTTATAATCTGAAAGAATCTTGGTTACAGATAACTTCAGAGTATTTGAAATGATAACTCTGTAATTCACTCATCAGAATGAACTTCAGAGTTAGACATTAAATGAGTATTAAACTTTGCTATTCTAAATATCAGCACATCGAAGTACATGTTGCACATCAATTTAAAAAAACATAATGTTCAATAAAAACATATAGCATTAATAACACACCACTACTCTTCTCAGCATTTTCTCCCAATATAATGAATAATCAAAGCCAGCTTATGTACAGTGAGTATAAATAAATTAGGTATCTTCATTCTTTCGCTCTACTTTTCTAATGATCTCTGTAATCATGGAAGAGAACTACATAGTTTTAAGTAAAAAAGGAGCTATGTTTTTTTTCAAAATATTCTAAGCTCTGGATAGTTGTTTACATTTTGAAGTAAAAACAGTATAAATTCATCTTTTGGAAAAATATAAAAATGTAATTAATCTTGAATTACATGTAATAGTGACACTGAATGCATAAAATTATTGAAGTTAAGATCAATAGCAAACAGCTCTTGCTCTGCCAGGAGAGAACAGAAAAGAAAATATGAAACTTTTTGAGTTGGGCAAATTATTTCCACGCTGCTATGTCAAAGGCTTTCTCTGCATGCAGAGAGTTGATGCATATCAAGTCAGTTGTTAATTGTTCCTAACCTACATTTTTCAAGAGCAGAAAATCTAATGAGCTACCAAGAAGACGTCTATGAGGTTTGCTAATAAGTCAAGTTAGAATGATTCAGATTTCTGTAGATGGTGTTTAATTTTAAAAGAAGAAAATACAAAAGGCTACAAAAGTAGGCCTTTAGGAGCAGGTGGAAAGCAGACTTCAGAGATGAAAACAGTTGTGCTCCATATCAAGTATTTTTGGAATTGTGCAGAACAGCAGTAATAAAAAACAGAATCACAGAACTGTTGGAAGGGATCTCATCGAGTCCCACCCCTCCAAATGCCTAGTAGGCCAACCAGCCGTTTTTGCTCTTGCTGGACGCTATTTGTTAAGATAGCTGACACAGCTTCTAGAAACAGTTGTTTCATAAAGCAGTTAATAACATTAATGATCATTACAACTCTTGCTATATTCTACCCATGTAATTGCTTGTGAGGACATTTAATAGTCATCCAACGATGAATTCCTCATTCATTCTAACACTGATTAAGCTAAATTCAATTCAGGCTCAACAGAAAAAAAAATCCTACTTTCTTACAGCCTACTCCTACCTGCACTGCATGCTGCCTTTGATAGAAACAAAACTGAATCTGCTGATTTGCAACCCTTTATTACTGAGTTGCAGCCTTGATTCCATCATTATTTCAAGTCATGCCACCAGGCATTTACTTTTCCTTCTTTCCATGAAAAATGAGTTAATGAATTGATTAATGAAAATTGCATTCCACTTTCTTTCAGTGTGAGTTTTCATACCTGTTACTAATTAGTGTGATTAGTTAACTCAGAAACTACATTCAACTCAAAGTAGAAAGGCTATGAAAAGATCAGTTGCTTCTTCTGAAAGGAGAGCTTACCCACTGCACTTATTCAAGCCAACCTTAATGCATGCAGATTGCATAAACGCTTTGCATATTTATCTTGCCTTTAGGACTAGGTATGCAGTGTTTCATGAGGTTTGTAGCTCTTGTTATTTTTATTTTTTCCCTTTGTGTATCTTCAGATCATTTAAGTGATTATTTAAGAGAAAGTTACGTTCTCAGCCTACTAATGTGCTTTAATAAAGAGGTAGTAGTAAACTCAGTTTGTTCACAGTGATCATGCTTAGCTGCTAATTATTTTACCTTCTTTGCCATGAACAGGAACTGCCTGGAGTTTCTGCTTCAATAGGATATGATTTTCTGGAAACCACATAAAGGATTCCACTTACCATAATCAGTGCTTTAGTACTGACACTAAATTGATTAAATGTTCTCCTTAAAATGATTCTCCTTCAAAATTCTGTTGATGAAAGATTTATTGTATGAATTTTAGGTGGCAAAAAAAGATTAAATACAATACACTGCTCATACAGTGCAGTTTATTTTTCATTATATTCACTTGAATCATTAGCCAGTAAAAATAACAATTCCAGTGACACACATAGAAATAATAACCCTTATAATATAAAACTTACATTATATTAACAGTAATAATGCAAATAGGCTTCTAATTAATGTTTTTGAAGAACTATTTTTCAAAATAACCTTTAATATACTTACAATGCTGTATATGCTTATCAGTGCCCTCTGCTGGATAGAGTAAGATCCAAACTGGTATTTCTGATCAGTCTTCCCCTGACAGCTATATCATAAGAAGTTGCAAACTATTGTTTCTCAGTACAGAAGGTAAAGGAAATGCATTCTTTAATGACATAATAGAAAAAAAGGTGGTTGAGGATCTCAAGCTCCTATATTATGTCCCTAAGGCTGGATGTAAACAGTTTAATTAAGCAGCTGTGATCTCTGTGTTCCAGCAAAGGAGTCTGCAATTGTACATGAATTCGCTTCTTATCTGTAAGTGTATATTACTACCCAAAGTATTTCACTGTGCTGCATTTCAGCATGGGTTTTTCTTTTCCTTTATTCCATACATACAACTTTCTATTTTAACACTTAGCCCCCACGAATGGCATTCAAGAATATTTATTAGCTGTTTAAAAGAACTAGCTTTATTGCTGCTGAACTAAACTATACGGAACCAACATAAACGGCTGCCTCTACTTTACCTTCTCTGTGGATAAATGACATGCTCTAACTCCAGGGCTCTTAATCTAACCAGTTCTAAAATTCATTAAAAGCTATATTCCAATCTAGGCTTCATTCATGATGAGATTCTGCCTTCAGAGTAATTCATGGAGGACATCTATATTCTCCTATAAAGGGAAAAAAAGATTCATTCTACCATTCCCAATAGGTCAGATTTGGGAAACCAAACAGGTCAAAGGCAATACTGAGAAACAAATGCATTGCACAGCCACATGCATGAGGAAGGTGCTCATGCCATGTTGCTACACAGCTCCTTTTCCAAACTGTATGTCACATTACTTCTCTCTTTTTTTTGTAAAGGAATATGCTGCAATCTGGATGCCCTCCTCCCCCTTAATTGCAGTACTCAGCTTTTTTCTACTTTGCATAGATACAAAAAAGCATTTATCAGAGGCTTATCAGTAATTAAGGCATAGCATAAGACAACATCTTCCTTCAAGTCCAAAAATTAATCAAAAGCTAGAAGCTGCTACCTCATCAGAACTCTGCAGCTCTAGATGGATCTGACGCTCCACCCAGCCTTGCCCCTTTTCAATCCATGAAGTACATTTGCATCCAGAAAAGGGCCAAAGAAAAAGCATTTTGCATCAACGATGGGGACAGAGATGTGCTGTGCCAGTGCAGTTGTCCCTGGTTTCTGGCAGAAACCAAACTTAATGGAGAAGTAAGGAGACATCTGGTTTAGAATTTGTTTTATGGATTGTTTTGCAGACAGTCTGACTGCAGACAGATGATAACTTTGAAATGAACTAAGCAGGTATACCCTCCTCACCTCTGAGGGGGAAAACATGATGAAATGAAGGACTGATAGGGAGATTTCCTTGGACTGTATCCAGGTCTGGCTCATTTGTCCTTTACAAATATGGCTTAACTCTTATTCCTCATGCTAAGCTACACATGAGTAATAAACTAGATGGCCAGAAGTGAATATTTGCACATTAATATGGAGTAAGTGTTGTGTCTTCTCTTTGCGGCATACTTGATCAATCAAGATGCTATACTGAGGCTGTTGAGGTCCCAAGAAACTGCTGCCCATTACTTTCACCCCATGCATTTATTCAAGCAACATCATTTTTTGACTTCAGTAAAACAAATTAAAGCCTTTAAAGTAAGTTGTACTGATCATATACTTTTCAAGAGCCTATGATGCTAGCTGAGAAAATAGTCAGTACACCATTATAATTACAAAAGTTAAATTATAAAAAACAGTTGTTATGCTCTTTTAATGCTTACTATTCCATCTTTCTTTTAAACACATTAATGAGAAATAGTATCGGTATTTTTTCAGGCCTGCAACATGCAATGCAATAGAATTTTCCCTGATTATGTGGACAAAGCTGTATTTTTATTCCTGTCAAATGTCAACTGAGATAAGTAAATCTAGTCATTCTGGAAATGTTCATCAGCCAGACGTGCCTCAACTGGTGATGATCAGCCATGAAAATGTTCTCAATTGAGCCTAATTAGACTTTGAATTTTAATCTTATTAAGCATCAGATGTTGCCAATCATCTGCAACCAAGCTTCCCATTGAAATCAGCAGGACTATCATTGTAGAATAATATTTTGTGTGACCCAAAAGATATTCTGGATGCTTTTAACTTTCCTGCAAAATTAAAAAAGACAACCCTGCACCAGTATATGTTCTGGAGGCCATTGCCACAGCTTCCTGTATTACAGTGATGCACGTACTGTAAATGACCAGACAGAGCTATCTGTCTGATTTTAAGTCGTTCAAAAATAAAAGACATTGTGACAGAAAATGACCAGAAATAGATGAAAAAAAAAAAAATCTGCAGACCTTTCTTACCTGTGCTCTAGTGTGGTGTCAGGAGTGAGGATTTCTAGACTCTGCTCTCATGGTACAGAACAAAACTTCAGGAGATATCCTCTGCCTGGGAGAAGTGTGCTAGTGTAGTGATATGTGGATACTAGGCTGAGATGATGGGCTATGCAGCCAAACACCTATACACGGGATATTCCTGTATTTGTCACTTGTATGCCTATAATTTAGTTTATTATTAATTAGAGTAGTAACTTTATTACAGTTTGGATACAAATACATCAACAAAATAGAACTTCTTTAAACTATGATAAGGACCCCACTAAAGGGTAACTTTTTCTAAAAGAAAATACCTGTTGATAATAGAAAGAAAAATTTTACTGTCTAATAAAATTGTAAGTTATTTTCCACACCTTGTGGAAAGTTAATGAAAAATTGAAGGTTTATGCTGATTTATAAATGACCTATTTTTTTATTCAATAGTATGTTTATAAAGCATAGTTTATAAAATTTATGAAATATGAAATATTTCAGCAACTTAATATTTCAACTAACTTATTAATGCAAGTGGTATTAGAAACATACTGTTACTAGAAACCTGACACTAGGACTACTTTCTGCAACTATAACAATCAATAGTAACCGTTGTGGTAAGTTTCTTTGAATGTCATAGCCATACCATTAAAAATAATAAAAAGCATCTAAAAGATAATTCAAAAGGCAATCAAATTAAGCAATAAGGTACACTTTGCAAATAAACTTTAACTTTATTATTTATAATTGTGAGTATATTTTTATTAGTCAGAATTTATATGCAAAATTAAGATGTTAGCACAAGTCTAGAGAAGAATATTATTTATGAATGGGCCTCCGATGAGTTTCAGCAGTAGTGTAAAAGCTATATTTCTAAATTATTTGTAAACATTTTTGAAATCTGTTGTCTTTCAATGAACACATTTTTAAATCTCGAGTGCTCTATGAACTTCCGCCTTTGAGGTTATTCCTTGTCAGAAATGTATTGTTTCTTTTCACTAATTGTTGTTTGATAACCGTCTGTCATTTATTCTTACAATTTCCCTGATAATCAGATTCAGTAGACCCCTTCAAAAGCACCCCTGGCAGTATGGCATACAGATGCCCTGTCAGAACTCATACCTAAAATTTATTGTATGAGCTGTCACAAGGTTGTTTGTACACCCTACTTGAGACTGAGGCTGAAAAACAGAAGCTGAACATCAGCATGCCTTGACTTAGTAATGTCATTACACTCAGAAATGAATTGAATCAGAAATGAACAATTCATAAACACCACTCAGTTTGACATTTGTTCACTGTGAAGATGATCTCTGAGCAAATGGACTGAATAAAGACTGTGGATCTCCTAAATTGCCCCCAGATTCTCAGCATCACTGATATAGTGATTGGTCAGAACAGCTGAGATCACTGTGAAGCATTTCCAAGTGAAAATCCTTGATTTGCCCATTGGGCTGTAATCCCTCCCTAATTCCAACACCATTCACCATTCAGTCAAAACCTTTTTTCTTTCCATACTTCATACACTTGGCTCACAGGATCTGGAGGCACTGTCAAGAGACTTTTGTTATTCCCATCAGAGTTCTAAAGCTTTTACAGCTGCTTCCTCCACTCTGCCTTTTATGTTTTGTATACACTTCAATTTGACAAAGTAACTGGAAAGCACATCATAAACAAATATATAAAATCATCAAAATTTATCAATAATTGTTAGATTTCATTACGGAACAAAAGTAGATCTTCTACACTTTTCTTTATGTATTCAATGAACTGTAGTAATTTTAAAAACCATGAACACTGGTAAAAGTAAGAAAGGCTGTCAGGCACGCAGACTTCAACCTTGACAGCTTATCTAGATCCAGACCGCCAGACCATATGCAAGTGCATAAAGAAACTGTCAGCAGAACCAAAGATTGTAGTCTTAATATTAATGAGGAATCTTTTTTAATTATAGAATTTATTATACAAACAAAAAACCAACCTAATACAGTGCTGAAAAATAAAAAGATATAATACAGTACATTCTAAAAATGCTAACAATTAAAATGTTGTTTATTACAATCAAGTAAAAGCTAGGTGTTTGTTTCAAGCTGATCACCCTGTCTCCTCTCTCTTTACTATCAGAGATGGACAGATGCCCACTGAATGATTATTTCATAACACCAGTCTTAGATATTTGACATTGGAATAGGGTGAACTACACTCTGGGGCTTCTTGTCTCCATAGATTACTGAGACATCCCCAAAGAGTAACTTAAGACAGATTACGTTATTTTTGCTAAAGATCAGGTAAATAGAAACTTTCAATTTCGCAGTCCTGTTCCAGTTATAGTTATAGACTCCTTTGACACCTCTTTTATTTTTTTTTTTCCTCAGTTGATTATCTTACTTCAGTGAAGAGAAATATGCCTGATAGTTTGGCACTATTGTCTAATTCTATATTTTGCTTTATTTAGACAAACGAAAAATACAGGTGTTTTTCATACTGGAGGGACTGCTCTTTTGGCCTTCTAAGAGGAATACTTCTCAAGGATAGCAAAGGGAAATCAAACCTGCATTGCAAAAATTTCCATATATAAATCTTCCATCAAATGCGTACAAATCTTTTAGACGTATGCGTAACTTCAGTAAAGACAAATATAACACCCTAGCCTACTCACACTTTGTTATTACTTTAGCTAGTTATATTTAAAGAAATGTACATCCAGCTACCATCTGCACTGAAGATACTGTCTTGTCTAGAAGAAATCTATAAGCAATGCTTTCTACCACCTCAAGTTGGCTGACTATCTTCTCGTATAATTGAACCTCCACTATACATAATTGGTTCAGTTTATCTTGTCAGCAAGAAAATTTACAAGACAGTATGTTGGTTCATAACTTCTAAGACATTAAAATTGTCTTCCTTGCTCATGTGAGTGACTTCCCACAAAATAACGTGCTAAAAGCAACCTTAACCATCCTGAAGATTTTCTGATCTCCTGCAATTCAAGCATGGATGACAATGCTGCTGCAGAGCTGTAGAGGGATGCCTACCACATACCGATAGGGTTCATTTGTTCAGGGAACTGAACTTTCTCAGGTTCGTAGTCCTGTGTTGTTAGCAGAGCAAAAATGAATTACAATTGATCTGAGCAGGTAATTACTTGGAAGCTCTTGCCATAGCTGATAAAAATGTACATTTTCTTTGCAGTTCTTAACTTAAAGCTTACGATAAATGTAATATAGACCACTGTTCAACTTCTGCTGCAGTATGTGCTTATTAAAATGAATGACCCCATGAAAAAAAATTAGCATTTGGCAATTTTGGAGATATAATGAAGCATAATTAAAATAATTAAGAAATAAATTGAAATTAAACAGTTACGTGGTCGATATATGAAATCCACCAGTGCCACAGGAAATGTACAGAAGGTCGCAGCTACTACGTTATTTCAGTCATTTCTACAGCCCCTCAAAACTGGGGAATGGTGACTGATACTATGTTAAGCAATACTGATTGTTCAGCTGCTACCCACCAGAAGCCTGGGAATGAGCTCTAAGCGTACCTCATACATTGTACGTAAGATTACATACTATAGGATAAACTGCCTAAAGAAAAACAGTATGGGTTTCATCAACATGTTTCCTGCAGTCGACAATGTGAATCTATAAAAAAAGCTAGCGTTTTCACTTTCAGGATTATTTCCTAATACATTGATGTACTAGGTCTTTAGCAAACCATCAGCTATTCTTCTCAAGCTAAGGACTTGCTCTCATTGCTTTGTGTTTGCTATGAAAGCTCTGCAGATAGGCAATGCAGGTATGGTATATGCAGTATAGAAGTAACAACTGCAGTAAATTGCCACATGATGTAAATCTGTGAGGGTCCATGAAATGCGAACAAAAGGAATGCAAACTGAAAAAATGGACATTATTGTTGGGCAGTTGCAAAATGCAGGCAGAAATTTTTAAAGGCGGATCAGGCTGGAAAAAATACTTAATGAGGTATTAAGAGTTTGCCCCAAATTGCCTGCATCATGAGGAGAAGAATGAAGTACAAAATCATAGTTGTTTGCACTGGTTTATTTCTACCCTGTGCATAAGAACATTTATGGCATTTATGAACAGAAGAAAGATTTGAGCTCAGCAAAATATGGCATTAAATGTGAAAGGAGGACTGGAAATGTGTGTATGGACACATTTGTTTCAGAAAGGCATAGATAAGAGTGAAGTTGTTCTGACCATCTCACCGGAACAGAGAAGTAATATTGCTGTGCAACTACTCACAAAACTGCATTATCAAGTCACTCTTTATATTGAAAATTGTTCCTGGTAAAACTTCTAATGACTCTCTAAATAATGTTTGGTGAAGACAAATGCTGTCAGTCAAGCAGAACTGTAGACATCTGTGTTCATTTTTAACAAATAACCTCATTTAATTTTATATATAGATGTATTAGGAAAATTCCATGTAGCCGGAAAATGCAGGGAAATAATAGCCTCATACCAGTGTCAAACCTTTCTGCAGTATCATCAGCTGAGAATGCAAAGATCATTCTCTCTGGTATTGAGGCGGGTTTCTTATTGATTGTTTCTCTGCCAGGAAAAAAATAGAAGAAAGTAAGAAAGAAAAAGAAAAAAAAGAAGGAAAGAAAGAAGAAAAAGGAAATCAGATTAAAATAAAAAGGGTTTCTTAGTCTCATGCAGAAATGAAAAATAGCTCTTAGGGGGAACAAAAGAAAGGCAATCAAAATTACTGTCTTGTGCGAAACTGAGGCGGTTTCAGCTTGTTTTGAAAGATTCATTCTCATAATCATAAAAGAAGACTTTGCAGCAGAGGTACAATAACAATATCCTTTCTAAAAATAGGTCATTAGAATGATTATTAGATGAGATTTACATTGTCACATAATTGTTTTGTTCTAGTCTAAATTGTTCTGTTTCCAAAAAAATTCAAATGACGAAGGACTATCACGAATCAGCTGAATATAGGCAGAAGGAAACCTGAAACTCTCACCGTGTGTTTGGACAGCATGCAGGTTGTCTACCTGGAATGCTCTCCTGGCCTTCAGTGGAGAAACTCTCTTGAAAGGAAATCTCAGTAACAATGGAAACTTAAATTACAGCGTATCTATACTCCTGGGAAAGAGATATCTTTCACCAGGATTATTCTTCCTTTGAAAACAGGAGTAATGTAGCATTATAAACTACATCACATGACTGATTTTCCCAGCCACAATCCCCATTTTCTTCCTAATAAAGTGAAAAGAGCCTTCCTTTCTTCTTAACAGTCATACCATTTAATTTCTGTTCATGCCCGTGTTTCAGATCTAAACAAAACAATTACCATTGGCATTTGGCAATGCCTAAAACTGTATTTCAGAGAAGATAACCCATGACCTACTTTAAGATACATTTTCAAAGCAAACATCACTTTTACTTACATCTTAGTTCATAATCAACAGGGTATACCTAGTATGTACGAGTTCACCTCTATTCAGAGGATCCCTGTAAAGCCTGTTTAGGTCTCCCAATAAATTCTGAAAATATCAGATGCTTGTGAATTAAGTTCTGCACTGATGTCTGTCTGCCCAGAGAAGAACAAAAACGTGTTTGCACTGAAATTTATATTTTCAGATATGTTCCAGAATCTAGCTTAGTATGAAGGCGATATTTCCTTTTTATTACCTTGGGCTCTAATGAGTAATACCCAAACTGTACGTAATGTTGTCAATGACAATTTCACTTAAATCTAGTTTTGTTGCAGACAAAGATAATTCAGGTATAATTAGCTTTTGTAAATTAGTTCATTAAAAACACAAGATCCGTAGGACTCCAAATCATAACTGTAGTGGATGCCCTGAATTTTAAACTGACTATAAATGCAAATAGGGAGCTAGTGAATTTTTCAGAAGTATTAATTATCTCATCCTTTTCCAAGTAGGCAGCCAGCAACTTTTAGAGTCTTCAAGTTTTTCAGTGTCACAGGTTAAATTTCTATATGTTTACTCAGTCAGAATTCTTCAAATGATGTCTGAGGTCTACACATTTGATTGCACAAATTTGCATTACATTCATTATTAAAATATTTAATGTGTACAAACACTACAGCAGGTACCAGTTTTATATTGCAGAAAAATATTTAATTGGAAAAACTGTCTGCTACTTCACTTCCATAAATCTTCTAAACTTTTAGATTTTTAGATTTTTTAATTGTGTGCATATTTATTAAATGTTTGTAGCCATGTTTTCTTAATCTGGACTTTAGTAAAATGCCAGTTGACAGTTGGACTTGGTGATCTTTGTAGATTTCTTCTAACTGAATTATTCTGTCAACAAATAAAATCAAATTCTACTTCTTAATTCCATCATTTATCTACTTATTTACTTATTTAATAATAGACCATTTAAGTAATTGAAAATAAATCAGAAGATTAAAGGAATCAGGGATATATGTTATTATCTTTCCAACAAAAGTCAAATGTCTGATTCTTATGTACAAACGTGGGATGAAGTGCATTATTACATGTTGCCTTTTATTTGCTTATTAGCCATATATTAATCATACTGCACACCTTGTGCCATGGTTTACTGTGTTCACAGTGAGATAACATGAATTATCTGAAGGGTACATAAACATAGCTACTATAGCTCCTTTCTGCAAGGTGAGATTGCAATCCCTGCCATACAGATTTGTAACAAGAATTTGGCACAGGACAATGGAAAGGGAGGGCAAAAAGAGATGAATGGAACACTGTTCCCAGGCACTGGAATATCTCGAAATTGCCTCCCCTTACTTTTTAAGAACTGGATGATCTTAATGGTCCCTTCCAACCCAAACCATTCTTAGAAGCTACAATTGTGCTCAAATGTTAGGAGAGGGACTGGAGAACTAGTATGCCTTTATTTATAAAACATACACATATATTTTTTAAAAAAGCTGTTTGGCGATTTTTCAGAGGTTGCAGGCAGAAAAAAACTGCTGAAAATAGGTGAGTCAATGCAAAAATGGAAGGGGGCTTTCTGCCATGTCATAGCTCCATAGCGTGTCCGTAATCAAGCGTCCTAATAGCATTCTTCAGGCTGTATAGGCCATTGCTCAAATTAATGATATAGTTAACTGTCATAATAAATGTAGTTGAGCAGAAAGATCAATTTTAAGAAGGATCTAGAAATTTCTTAACTTGATTTAGGTATAATTTGATTTTGCTCAGAATTCTCTGACATAAAAGGATTTTGCACTTACAAAGTTCTGACCTTCAGAGCAATTGCAAGAAGAATGGAGCAGAGGCTCATCAGCATCTTATGCAGTCCCATCATAAATTTGCCATATTCAAAGCAGAAGAATAAAACCTGACACTTCTCTACCTGGAAAATTTGACTGAAGATAGATTTTCTGACTCTGTTTTACAGTGATTTACACATAATTTTTGAGGGCTGAAATGTTGATTATTATATTTCAGTCTGATATTTTTTGGTATTATAAACACCTGATAAACCATCTTCTGTGATAGTTGTGGACATCACTACTATAATTAAGCACTTATATCTGCCAAAGATGGGTAACAAACTGGAACGGTATTTGAACAAATTAACGTTCTTGTGTGTTTATCTTGCTGCATTCAAATGACTGCAGGTTTTTTTTTCATGACAGCACCAGCTGGGTTGGGAATCATAACCATTGTTTATATTGCAAATATGAATATCTAAGCTTCAATGTGCCTGATGAAACAATCATTAAGGAAGGGAGGCTGTTTTCCCTTAGCGAGTCGACACGAACTACTGTGTTACTGCAGATTTTAGCTATTGCTACCTTGGCAATTTGTATCCAAGCTGTCTGGGATTTAGGAGCATCATGTTAGGATAACCACTGCCAGCATGAATTCAGAGTGGAACTGTCTCCTTCCTTGTGGGTTGTTCTTACCTTATGAGTCAATGAATTATAATGAAATGGGTTGCTTCTGAGAAATTGTCTGGAAGTTCAGGCACGCTCTGCAAAGTGTTTTTTTTATTTACATGTGTGAAAAAGAGTGTACAATGTTGGTATGTGTACCTCCAACTATGTGGTTTTTTGTTCACTACAAAGAACTCAATAAAGAGTGAGCCTTTCTTCTACGAAAATGGCATATACCTCTAAGTAATAGCTTGTATTTACAAATTGTTATCTGCATAGTCCTTTGAAGATGAATATGAAGTAAAAACATGACAGTGTAATTCTAGAGGAAAAAAAGGATCAGTTTGTGATCTCAGTGATGCGAAGGAAGGCAGAATGCTTCAGAGCAGTACTCAACAAAATGCAAACTTGTGGTTTTCATGCTCCAAGGTTAAACGACAGCAGCTATAGCCTTTTATATCACGTTATTTTAATGTCCAGTTACAAAGCTAAGGAAACTTGCTGGAACAATTTAGGCTTTTAGATGACAACTGTCCCAAAAGATGCTCTGAGGATGCAAGGATTCTACCTCACTGAAAACTCAGTTAATACAATGTTTCTAAAGGATGCTTCTCGTTTCCTCCTTGATGTAGTAACACAGGAGTCATAATTCAATAAACCTAGACAGTTGATTTCATCAGAAGCAGGTCAGCATTCTGTGTTAGATATGGCTCAAAATCAGCATTCTAAAACCTAGGTAAATCTGAGGAACTTAATGTCTCTAGAACATGAAAGCAATGACTTTTTTTGGCAGAATCCTTTCCCATTCTAAAGATTAGGTTTGTTTTTTTTTCCAAACAGAAATAGAAAATACTTACGAGTCAAGGTATATAAGTTTGGTGTAGAAATTGTAATTTTTTTCTCATGTTAATAGTCTATTTCATTCAAATGAACAAATATGGATTTAAAACTTTAATATTGTAGTGCATTTTGGAGATAAAATAACTGGAGTTCAAGTAAATCGAGGGCATAATAAGCTAATTTTCTTGACTGACTAGACATTTAGGCTGCAGAGGCAAGAGACAGTCATTCCTGCTATTGCTGTAGCCATCTGTTTCTCCAGTGTCTCAGAATAAGAATGCTGGCTGATTAATGCTCTTCATGCAAAAGCATAAACTTTACAAGAAATGACCTATAATCATTTATGAATAATTGTATAATGAAGAAATTAGTCAATCTATTAGTGTAGAGAAAGCATTACTAAGAACATTGGTTAGATCAAAATTGACGTCTAGGTGTATCTTTTCTAACCTTTGAGAGTTAGGACATCATATAAGCATTGCATACCCTGACATATGTGCACCAGTGGTTTAACGTTACTTATGAACCACTGTCACAGTTTCAAAGACTATCAGGATCATGATTTTAGGCAGTGTTACAACAACACTGAGCTTTCTATTCTGTGAACAAAAGTGCTTTAAAACCTTTAACTCCTCAGGGCAATCTAATACACAGAGCCACACACAGAGAAGAGTATGGAGAGCAGTGAAAAGCCTCTTTTCCTAAAGCATAAGCAACAGCTATTGCCCATATCATCATGCATTAAGCACAGCCCTGGAATTTCTCCTGCTTCATTCTTCCAGTGGAATTGAGCATCAGTGAATTTATGGAGAGGAAAGGAGACAGAACATGATACATCTATGCTTACGAAAGGCTTCTTCATCTGAGTTGTACAGACCTCTCAGAGACAATGACAACTCTAGGGGAGGGCCTGAAAATGCAAGATCAGCAGAAGAGATGGGAGAGGGAAATAGGATAAAAGAAAAATAAAGGAAATGTGATGTAGCATTCATTCAGAAATTTCAGTGATTCCTAAAGGCTCTCTCAATCAAGTCAACATCTGTGGTTAGAGAATCACAGTATTTGTGGCATTGCTCAAAGTATTGTTCACTAGTCATTAACATAGGCTGGTCACTGGTGGTGCACATTGCTTTTTCCCAAGACTGTTTAAGTGTCTGGGCTGTTTACTACAGCCCAATTCTTTTATGTTATACAAAGATCTGTCTAGTTGTGGCTGTAAAGAAAGTACCTGTCTAATGAGGATTGTGAAAGCACATCAGCAAGAGCTATATCTGCACTCATGTTCATAGACCAACCTGGAATATGGTGCAACTGTCTTGAAGCCTAAATATTCATGCATGGACTCCAGTCAGAAACATAGTAATATAAGGACAAAAGCTAGTAGACTTTTACTGTAATACAAAAACATTCAAGATAACAAAAACATTCTCTCCCTCCCTTTTTCCCCTTTTTGCCTTTACAGCAATCTGTCATTAGGTGTCAACTGGGCTTTTTCTAATTTATAAGTGATAGCTCATTTTCTTCACAACTTTAGCTAGCCTGCCTAAACTTCCAGTTAATTCCAGATAAAACATTTTCTTGTGTTGCAGAAAAATTTCTTACAGGCATTTGGGTATATTAAGGTATTGTATGAATGTCAGAGTTCACTGACAAGAATATATTTCAAATATAATTAAGCTAAGTGAGAATTGAATCACCAAGCTAAAATCTGACTCTACGTATTCCCATCTCTGACCCACTGAACTATCATATTGTCTTTTAAGTATTCCTTGAAGTCTGAATTTTAGTGATGCTCAGCAGCTGCTGACTAAAAAGGCTACAATGTGTAAAGAATCTTAATCAAGCACAGTAAGAGTTAAGTTGAGCTCTATGAAAGTATATGGACATATACAGTTGAATGGATGATGTTAATGTCTTTTTTCAAAGGATAATCTAGAGTGTAAGTCTCTGTTGCATCCACTTGAGAACTGATGTAAGATTCTTCATGTAAGTTGAGCTAAAAATGCTCATAAATTGTTGTTATGATGAAAAACAAATCCTCAAACACCTGAAGTACTGGGGATAGTTCATCCAAGGAATTTAGGTTGAGATCACAGTTCATATATTATTATATCAAAATTCCAGTGCATGTATTTCTTTGCAATATTTAATCAAACTTTCAGCATTTGTTGCAGTTTTTTTTTAACAACCAGACTTTTTCAACTTTATCTACAGTTCTTAACAGTAAAGCATTGTTATATCAAGCAGACAATAAAAGAGAAAAATTTTATTTTACTGTCAGAAATAGAAACACTATATGCAAAATAACACTCTTCCAATTCACTCATATTTTTTTCCTCTATATTATCTCAATTCTTCTTCTTTTAAGCTTTATGATGCTTGCTAAAGGTAATCAACATATACAGCACGGTTTGCAGTGCTAAACTTTTATGGTGTTGTGTTGCTTTAGTGGGGAACAGTAAACAGCACATGTTCAGCAAGGAAACATTCTATCAAGCTTTCTATCAAACAATGGTCCTTATGTTCCATTTTAAGCTGGTTACAAGACCAATAGTGTTACGGAGGTGTTTTAAAAGCTTTCCCTGGAAAAACTAGAGAAGACCGGCACTTCCACAACTAATGGCTCAGCTAAAATATTATCCAAAAATCATACAAAACTCAGACGTTTAATTTACTTCTAGATGTCATAGGCCCTGAAGGACTCATTTGCTAACTAGCTCATGGAAATAATTAATGCTAGAGGTCATGTGATCTGTACATTAAAATGTCAGGAAAATAATTTCCTGCAAATCTCATTAGCACAAAACAAAATAGTACACAATATAACCATCCACATTTCCCAGCCCAAGCTTTCATTATTGTCCTTTTTTTTTTTTTTAATTAAATTGGACAGTTTGAGTATCTATGCAAATGTGAATTAATGTTTAATTGTATTGTATCACCTTTCTTGCAAAATATTTAATCAAGAAACAAGCAGGTAATTCAACTGTTTGCTAGTCAGCTAAGTCTTGTTGACCTCTTCAAAATAAGAGGAAGAAAACATGATACATTTCCTCTTACAGATATAAAAAATATGACAATTTATTTCAGCTTCACAAGACTTTTAAAATGTAAGGAGGTACAACCATTCCAGATACTTGGACACTTTCCTGTGTGCAACATTATAAAAGGCCATCTTTAAAGCTGTGAAGTCAAGAAATCCAAAGTTATGAAATATCAGACTGCAATCTGTAGTGCCAATTTTTTCTGAACCCTCTGTTTGGGCATATGATGCTATACTCTTTAATTACATGAGCACATACTGTTTTTCCAACAGAATGCCTGCCTCAGGGCACAATATGTATGTGGCTCACTTACTGAGCAGCTAGTCAATATTTTGTGTTATCCTTGTTGTTTGAAGCATTTTATTTACTGCATGCTACTCAAATCCAGCTCAGAAAACTGATGTTATTTTTTGCAGACTTTTCTATGATACCCTTCTGGGTAGCATTTCATAAATCATAACACACTCATTTCCTAATTTTGTAGGTTGTGTAGTCACAGTTCTGATGAACTAGTGGAGGCAGGATTTGCAGGAAGAGATATTCATTACTATCTCAGGACCAGATAGCTATTTACCAAGCACCAGTTTCTCTCATGGTAGTCTGATATTGCTTGGCTATTTCCATTTTCTGCTTGCTCCTCTTGGCTCTGCTTTATGATATATTCTCCTGCTCTACTTTTCCAGTCACAGCCTCATATATGCATAAAAGTAATTGTCAGCAAAGACTCCAAATTTTTGCTAACAAGTAAGACTCCAATACGTTCAGTATTTGAGACTTACAGCAAATGTCTGTGTATCTCCAAGTACATTACATTACATATTCACAGAATCACAGAATTGTAGGGGTTGGAAGGGACCTCTAGAGATCATCGTGTTCAACCCCCTGCTAAAGAAGGTTTCCTACAGTTGGTCACAAAGGAAATTGCCCAGATGGGACTTGAATATGGTGGAGAAGGGGATTCCACAACCTCTCTGAGCAGCCTGCTCCAGTGACAGTAAAGAAGACAGTAAAGAGGTTATTCCTTGTATTTTTAAGGAACTTGTGCTCTTGTTTGTTCCTGTTGCCCCTAGTTCTACTGTTGCTCACCACCAAAAAGATTTCACCCCCATCAACTTGACTCCCACACTTTAGACATTTATAAACCATGATGAGATCCCTTCTAGGCCTTCTTTTATACAGGCCTACAGATTCTCAGCCTTTTCTCGCAAGGGAGATGCTCCAGGCCCTTAATCATCTTTGTCCCCCTTTGCTGAAACTTTTCTAGAAGATTTTACCCTCTATCAGTATGCAGATTTATATGTAGATTCTTTTATGGAGAGTTTCCTGAGATTCACAAAGACAATATTGATTTGAGCACAACTTTGAAAAAAAATCAAGTATTAAGGAAGTACATGTTCATTATGAGTTCTTATGAGTGTTTTGCGTGGCATAACTCAATAACAAATCGCTACAGGATCCCAATCCCATTTAATTACCACATTCATATACACTCATCAAATTATGATTTAGTTTGATATAATTAAAATCATGTTTCATACTGTTATCTTTTTTTTTCGATCATGACAACTTGCTGTGGAGTTACAGTATTTTTTTAAACTTTGATCCCCAGATAATTTTTTCAAATTCAGCGTACTAACTTTTAAAATTATAAATCCCAACAATATTCAGAGCAGAGACAATAATATTAGAAACACTTGATATCAGATAAGTACTTGTGTCATAAGAGGAACTTCATGGAGAGGGAAAAACACTGTTTGAGGTAGTAACAAGAATTAAGGCAGGAAGATGACAGGCTGCTCAATGAGAGTACTGTCCTGGAGACTTTGGAAATAACTTGAGACAAACATTTCTTGTGATTATACAATCAAACCAAGTCAGAGCTTAAACTTCTGTGATTTTCTCACACAGAATTTCAGGCACTTCATGAGGCCAAAATTAAAGCACATTCTTGATATGGAAAACAATATTTCTGTACCCAGAATGCATCAGACTGATGTACAGTCTGATGGGCTGAGGCAGGATTATAGTCAAGGACTACGAAAGAGGATTAATGTAGCCACTGTCTCCCAAGAAGACAAAAATGGTCTAATGAGTTGCTGTAGTGTGATACATTTGCAAAATTCACTATGTGAGTTGTGATGCTAAAGAGAAATCTTCTTGCTCCTATAGAAAAAAAAGTCATGATAGCTAGAACAACTAAGAGGGAGATTCATAGCAGAAGGAGAAAATCTTAAAATAACCTGGGAAGAGAAACAATTATAATCATATCCATCTGAACGAAGTTTACTGTCAGAGCAGTGAAGTGATACAAAAGTTTGGATAAATAAGAGCTTTGTGCTTCAGTCTCTTCAGTCAACATATTGTTAGAAGAAGAGCATATGTATTTGGAACTTACACAATTTTAAACAAGAAATGCAGTGTATTTTCTGGTATTGGGAATAAATAGAACAATTTCAGCCATGAATAGTCATTTCTCTTCAATAGGATATTTAACTGGAAAAAAGAAAAAAGAAAAGCACCCTGCCTGCCTCAAGAAGTAGCAGTGACAGATCATTGACAGTAATAGTTATTACACTCCTTGCTGTGGACTTATAGTCTGGAAAGTAGAAAGCAATCCACAGAAAAAACTGGCAATTAAAGGGCATTTGATTTTCTAGCCATAGCCATTTAAAACAGATGCTGCTGCTCGCAGAGCTTGGGCCAGCCTCATCCTTCCAGTTGTGCTTATCCACCAGGAAGTAGGCTGCAAGGTCATAAAACAATATGTGCAATTCCCTCTAGGAAAGTAGAGCTGTATGCCTTGAAATTAGACCATCCATTTCATAACACGCAGCCTTTGAAGTATAAGAGAAGCTAACAGGTTTGGACAGCACTATTGCGTACTCCAGATTGTACTCCATTGCTACTGCCTTTCTGCCTGTTTGTCCCCAAAGAAAATGTGACCACAGCCACCATGTGTTACATGGCTCTCCTAAAGGCTCTCAGACATAAACGAGCTTAATCAAGAGAAGTGTGAAATCACAGCAAAGCCAGTGTTTCCTCTTTTGCAGATGGTGAGCTGCCAGAAAGGATCAGCCCAGACTTAATTGCAAGGCTGATGAGAAAGGCAGGCAAGATGGGAAGGTACGTGTTATGGTGTGGGCAGACCATTACATAACGGCAAGGCTGTTGCACACGCAGTCCCATATGAATCAGCACACGATAAAAAAATGACACTCCAAAAATGCAGAGATAAAATACCCCAGTTGTTTGCCATTCATATTGGATACTGAAGGTTCACTTTACCAAGATAACCCGAGCAGCTAACAAGTGGGGAATCACTTGGCTGAAGTAAGAACAAAAATGTGGTTTTATTTTTCTGTAGGATGTGCAGATCAGTGGTGAATGCAGGAAACAATACCAGCAGCACTGAGCATCATCTGAAGTGCTGACAAAGGGCAGCAGTTGTCTCTTGGCTATGTGCAGTCTGCTTTATGTTCACAGGGCCAAACTCTGCTTTATAGCACTAGTCAAAGACTCACCGATATAAGGTCAAGAGAGATTGGTCAAGAATCTGACAAGACTGCAATTTAAAACTTAAAAGCAACCTCTACTCCTTTTTCACCTTGCCCCGGGAAGATGCACAGTTAGTCAAATGCATGTATACACGTGCATTCAGAAGCATGCACATACTCATATGTAAAAACTCATATGCTAGACACACATGTACGTATCCTTATAAAGGAACTCTTTTCTTTTTTTTTAGGAATAGATTTTACCCTAAGGCAGGGAAATGTCCTGCGTCACTCTAAGAACATTTCAAAGAAGCAATCATGACATGCAAAGCCAAGTACTTCTAATCCTTGTCTTACTTTTCTACATGGGAGAGTAGTAACAAAGTTGTGCTTATATTTATACCTCCCTGGGGCAAGGAGGTGACCCTGAATCTTTGTGTTTCTTTACTGCAGACAGAATTAGAGAAATATAATACTAACTGCATGTCATTGAACCAGGCGGAAAGGAAGTCTGTAATCACCAAGATAGTAGACTGAAGTGTAAAATCCATACTTGGCTGAAGAATACAAAGCCTTTGCAGTGTCCATAAATGCCTGAATTATCATGACCTTATGTTTGTGTTGTAAAAACCAACTTCACAGCCTAAGTAGTAGGAAGTCAAAATTTTCGTAGTCTAACCAGCATGTGAACCAAAACATTTCTGGAGGTGGCTGTCGGCATTAGGTATGTTTCTATGGATATAATGCAGAGATATTTATATATGTCACTAATTTAAGTGGTTGTCATTATATCCTATCTTCCAAAGAAAACACCAAAATAAGAAAAAAACCAACAACAAAAAAAAAACCCGGAAAAATAAATCACCTAGATTATGCAAATATTTTGTACCAGAACACATTGCTTAAAAAAACAACAGAGGAAGTGACATATTCAAAATCTGTGCAACATAAAGGAGATTATCTCTGAATAGAATAACTTTCATACATTTCCAAAAAGAAACTGTGTCTCTCTAAGAAGACAGACTGGAAGCTTATAATATCTAAATACGGTATATGTTTATTTAAGGATTTTTGCCTACTCATATTGGAGTTGGGAAATCTTAACCAGTAGCACTTTTTAGAAACATGATCCCCTGTTATAATTGTTGCTTTTTTTTTCAGTGAATAAAAAGAAGAGGATTGGTATTTCTGGAAATGACTGTTCATTGAAAATTCAGCAACGTGGCCTTATAATCTTCAGATATGAATTTTCTGTAAACGTGTTACTGAGTCCCTGTAGTAGAAGACTTGGAAGAAATAAACAGAAAAGTAATAGAAATATTGGAATACATATTTTTCTTTATTGTTTTTGAGGAACTTGAAAACAGGACAGGTCACCTTCAACTCAGTGTTTAAAGAGGCACTTAAGAATCAGGATCTCATTGGCATCAGTATGTTTTACACCTGAACTTGAAAAGTGTCTCAAAGTCTTGTTAATATTTGAAAAAATATTTCAAGGACCTTAGAACAAAAGGAATACTTTAATATTTCAATGGAAAGAAGAATATCATGTCTACTGCCAGAAATATGGACTGCGTTTTGAAATTTGCATTGTATTAGACAATATTTGTAATTCAGTGGGGGTAGTAAGGGCTCCCGTGGTGTAGCTGGACACTAGCATCTGTTTGGACTTTCCATTTGCATATTCAGACCACAATTCTGCCATAGCACAGAAGTAAAGCCTAGAAAATAATTATTCATATGTTTCCAGTTGTATCTTTTACCCAAACTTCATTTTATTTTTCTCCTAGAATGCACAGACGGACTAAGGGTTGATTAGCTCACTGGCCGTACTTCATTATGAAACAGTATATAATTCATGTTTAAAAATTCTTTTCCCTTAGATCCTTTCCCCGCTTGCCAAAAAGGAAAGTGTTTTGCACTTGTATTTATGTCTCTCAGATATATTTTTGATTTATTTGATTTAACTATCCAGTGAATTCTAGTCAACATGGATTTTAAATACTAATAAAAGTAAAGTTGAGAGCAAACTGTGAATTTCTTAATTGAAAAATCTGTTTTAAACTAGGGGGAAAAAAAAGCACAACTGTGAGTTATTTCTTAAACAGATGAAAGTATGGAGAGTTGTTCATCTAAAATTTTCACCTGTATTTAGACACATCTATAGTGGGCATCTGCTTTTACTTTTGCAACATTAAGCCAAACAAAAAATTAGTAAGGACAGTGCTAAAGTAAGTGGCACCATTGACAGTGATACAGTCAGATGTTGTTGTACTTTACACCACTGCATGCTTAATCTCAAACAGAATCTGCTTCCTAATGGAGATGCTTACAGCAATAACCAAAGCATGCATATCTGTCCAAGACTGCGGACTTAAGCACTAAGCTTGGTTACTGTTGGTGAAAGCTCTCAGCTAGTGAGCAGAGCCTCCAGAGAAGAAAGATATATTTTCTTTTCATCCCGGAAAGTCAAGAAATTTAGAATGAAGATTTTCCTGCTACACTGCAGCTAATTCCTGGGAAAAATAAGTTTAAGCTATACAAAATAGCAATAGCCATTGGGACATTTGTGACTACAGTTCAAGTGAATACTCTAAAAAGATTCATTCAGAGTCATTCAGTCCAAATTTGTCCATAATTGTGCCCTAAAACTTGGAATAACTTCTTATTGGATGGAGTGGAAAAGGATGATGGAATGAAACTCACAGTATTGAAAGGAAAAACTGTCAGTCATTAGCCTACCTCTGTCAAAAGGACAGCCCAGCCAGTGATTCAGCAGGTGAGACTGTAATATTCTGTTGTCCTCATTTTTCCCTTCACATCTTTTCTGCTGTATATCACAAACAGCTGTGATTCATAATTAGCTTTTCATTAAAATAGCGGAAAGGATAGTTGGAATATAGGAATCAATCCGTCTTTAGTTTTCAAAACATGGTGTGACATTCCCTGTCTATCCAGAATTTTCTCTTTGGCTTCTCGCTACCAGTTAATGTTTATGGATTCCCATAATTCTGACTGTGAGAAGTTGCCTGCCTTTTGGAAAGAAAGTCAAATTTAACTTGACCTATGCACGTACATGTCTGCAGTTCTGTTCTAAAGGCTACAGGGTACATATCCAGCGCCACAAGTGGTGAATGAGGGCCCTGGACTGAGCTGAAGAGGGGTTTTTAGGTCATGGGGAGGTGTTGGAGGAGGACCCAGGGGAGGCTGGTCAGGGCCTTCAACCAGCCTCCAGCTGGAGGAAGCCTTGTTCCTGCTGTTTCTTACTGTGCAGAGAGCCCACGACCTCACACTTAATGTGCTTGTTCAGGTTCTTCTCTTCAGCTCACAGTTTTGCTCTAAAAATAGGAAGTAAATGCCAGAGCTAGGAAAAGTAATAAAACAAATACTCAAAAGCAAAACCAGTTGTTTTTGTTTGTTTTTGTTTTTGTTTTTTAGAAACACAGTGTATTTTCAGCTAATAATGGTTTCAGTTAAGTACTGCTGTGAAAAGATCATCACCTGCATTAGAATTGGGTGAGCAGATTAACAAAACATAAAAATAAAATAAAAATGGTCTACTTGTAGAAGATTATAACGCAAAGAAAAACCTTACTGTCCCCTGCCACAGCCACAGCCTGCTTGACCTCCTGGTATATGGTACTTCAATGGACAATGCAACACTGTTAAAGAGATCTAGCTTTGTATCATAGTTTAAGCTCCTAGAGACACAACTCAGGAAGACAGGAACTCCAGAAAAGGAAGCATAAATGAGTTGTGAAGCAGTTTTCAGAATTTTCTAAATCCAGCCTGCTTCAGGGACTGAAACATCAGTAAATGTGAGTGAAGGAGCTATGAAAATTGCACAGCTCTTTCCACACTTTCCACCCTTGCTCTCCAGTACAAGAGAAACATGGACACACTGGCAAGAGTCCGATGAAGGTCTACAAAGATGACAAAATCACCTCTGGAGCACCACTCCTAAGAGGAGGCAGAGAGCTGGAACTGCTCAGCCTAGAGGAGGCTGAACAGAGATCTTATCATGTGTAAAAACACCTGATATATTTGTGTAAAGAGGAGGAAGCCAGGCTCTTTTCAGTGGCACCCAGTGCCAGGAAAAGAGGCAATGGGCACAAACTGGAAAAACGTTTTAACTGAACTAGTTTGTTCATTCCCACACAATACTGCATTACTGGTCAGGACTTTCTTGTCTCTGGGGTACTTATTTTCCAGTTAACAATTGTATGGGAACTGCTGAGTCATGGCCTGAACCACTGATTGAGCACCTGGAGGAAAGACCCAGTCAGCCCTGGGAGCACAGGTGAAGGCAATTCACCTGTGCAACCAGAAGGGGTGGAGCCTGGCTCCACCCCTCTTAGGCCTCATTTAAGGGCTGACTGCCCCTGAGGAAGGGTCTCTGCCTGGAGATCCTTCCTTGGTGGGAGCCTTTTCCTGTGAGCCCCAAATCTTCCGATCCGGGTGAGCGCTGTATTTTCCTTCCACCTTTTGTAACGCTGTTTCCATTGCGTTAGTCCTGCTTATCGCTACAACAATAAATAAGGCTTAGGTCACACAAGTGTTAAGAGGAGTTACTTGTATATATCAAGGGGAAAACAGACTTCATAGAGTGGATTTACATACTTTATTTAGTATTAGCATACATTAGGACCACTGAGAATGTCTGTGCTTACTATGCATTGCACACACTGAATTATACTGAGAATAGATCTTTACTGTCACAGAACTTAGGTATCAGCCCATTAAATTACTGGCTCTTATGGAATTACATATTTGCAATCATTATGAAAACAACCAGTACAATGGATGAGCATTTTCAGTGATATGAGTGTGATAGATGGCATTTAAAAATACAGTAAATAAAAGAAAATGCACCAGTTCTGATTCAGGAAGTATTTGATCTTCAGTGTTGTTGTGTCCAGCAAGTTCCAAGGTACTGGAAAAGGTGAGAAACTCAGGGGAAGTGCGGTTAAATATACTCCTGCCTTACTTCTATATCTACAATTTGGTTAGATAGCTCTTCAGTACAGTCATTCAGAATGATCTGTGCTTCTCCAAGTATCATCAGCATATAGGAGTACAAGAACCTAGTCTGTAGACTACATTGAACATTCTGGGGTTACGTACGTAATTTAGCCATCTCCAGTTGACATATAGCACTGTGAACCCATTGATGTCAGTGAAACTATATCTGCAAAGAAACTGAGAAGAGAATGAGAGACCAAAAGGATGTTATTGGAAAAGTATTATTTTCATCATAGTATGTATCCTCTGAGTGCAAATATGATCATTTCAGTTCCCTCCAAACACTCTTGGTAATAAATAGCTCACAGCATCACAGAGATGTGCTGGGTAAATGCTGCAAGTTATGAGGCAAATTTACTGCCTCATAAACTCACAGCCAAGTAAACTGTCATTTGCAAGAACAATTAACTCATCATTCTGTTCCATGGAGAGTGTAGGGTATTCCTGAAACCTGTAAATTCAAAGAAAAGCGAAGCTGGTCATATGTTCACTGAATTCACTTGCAGGCAAATATGTTCTTTCCTTCCAAGGATTTGCAATCTAGTGCCTATTCCTTTCCATATATATTGTTAAAAGGCAGAGGAAATAAGATAGTATCAAGTGATGCCTTTTTTCTTTGTTGTCTGTGCCTAAAATGTATAACTCTTGGAGTTATGCTAGTGAGATGTTGCTGAGAAGACAGACAAAACATCAAAGAAAAAGATTGCTACCTGTGAGCCATGTAAAAATGTGACATCTGGGGCTATTATAAAAATTGTTAGTTTAGACTGAAGATTGTCCAAATGAGTAGAGGATGATATTATAAGACGGTTCTTTTTTGTAACCTGTTTTTACTACTCACTCACTCACTCAAACCCACGTAAGATCTTTACAGGTTGGGTTTTTAATCTTCACGGAGCTGCAAAATAAAACTTCCCAAGAGATGTTTCCTGAAAAGCTGTAATAATTCACAGATCTTGTGAATGCTGTAGGTGCAGGTGGTAAGAAAGTGTCACCTCCTGATCGTGTTGTTCACAAGGAACAGAACATCCACAAGCAGTGTGCATGCACTGCATCGTGGCAGAACAGGTCATCGTTTCCCTAAGAATCTGAGCCACACAGGGCCGTCACATTTGTCTGCAAGAAATATGTTTGTGTCTGTTACACAGAGAACTATGGATACACATATTGCAGCCATCATGCTGTAGGTTAGCTGAAAGGGCAACACAGGGAAAAGATTAAAGAATGAGGCTGAACTGAATTGCTGAATAAGAAAAAGACAAGCTGGTAATTTAAGCAATGGCTGTTCTGTCATTTTACCCTGGAACAAGAATGCAAGCCTAAACTCCCCAGTTGTTCTCACTGTCACAAAGCTGACCCACATTTCAGGTTTAATTAGAAGTGAGCAAACTGGACTTCCAGGTAAGGAAACTCAGACAAAAACTGACAAAATGGCTCACAGCCCAGTGTTCTGCTTTTAAATAGCACAAATGCAACTTTTTTGGGCGACTTGGTCTGTGAGCCCAAGCTCACACAGAGCTCCTGCAGGCACTACAGATGAAGCCCTCGTTCCCTTCGGTGCCCCAGCAGAGTTGCCCCAGGGTGATGTGAAGTTACGTGATGTTTTTCCACAAGCGTGGCACCATCAGTACCTGTGATGTGGCAGCTTCCCGAAGCCATGCTGCACAGTAACCACATCCTGCTGTGCTGCCATTGCTGATTCTGCAAACCCAACCAGAGGCAGCAATGTTGGGAAATGCCAGAGAGAAAGAGCTGAGGTAGTTAAGCCTTTGGAGACCGTAATCTCTGTCTGAGGAAAAGGATTATAAAACCAAAAACATGCATAGCATAAATGTAAAATGAATGTGGAAAATTCCTAGCTAAAATGCTATAGAAAGTGACAACAGATTCATGTTATGAACCAAATAGCAGAATATACAGTATGCTTTAAACTTCTATTACTGCCAGGGGAGCCATATAAATGTGCTAAAAGCCAGAATAGGCGCCTGTAAATTATTAATTATGGTTGACTAATAATAACTCGGTGAATAAGAAGAAAAATGGTAAAAATGTACGATTAAAAACATATTAAAACAATAAAACATATCAGGCACACTGTACTTCACAAAGCACTTTTCTGTATAATATATATTTTCGTACAAGTATCTTTAAGTAAAATTACACTTTTTGCCCAATTTAGTATTTATGACATTAATTTACAGAAAGTTTATATGTTTTGTTGAATGCTCATTTCTAAGCACCATATTGATTCTCATAGTGGAAGCAAAGAGGTCCCAAATGTACGCTGTACCAATTTTGACATTTCAAGAGCAAATATAAGAGCAAAGAGCTTGTAGGTCTATAAATGAGCTTAGCCATTAAAAATTCTGTTTCACAGGGGACAAACCATGGTAGCATTGGGATGCTGCTGCTTTTTTAATCCCAGGGGAAAAAGATCATACAGAGCATGTCCATATCTTGATTGACTATAGTACAAAAGGTTCCATAGAAATGTACAGTAATGAATGGCTTAACCTGATCTGCGTATATGAAGCAAATTTCTAAGGAAGGCATGGAAGCCCTGTAGTTTGCACATGTGCATGAAAATGCCTTTCTGCCAATGCAGCATTATGGAGCTGTAATTCTTTAGTCTATGATAAAATAGAATTATTTCACAGCTTTTTTTCTGACCGTGCTATAAGCTTCTCTATGAAACACTGTTGTATTGTAGAAACACCACAAAAACTGATATAGAAAATGGCTATAAGCATAATCTATAAAACATGGCCCTGTGATCCACAGCAGTAAAGATTATTAGCGAGTTTTTTAAATAGTTTTGGAGAATATTGCTTCTGTGCAGCTCACTAAACTCCCACTAATTATCACACAGTTTAAATATGAGCAAATTCTTAATGTTATTCCATTCTAGGCCTTGCTGTGAGAGAAATGGCACCATATATCTAGCTATACCATTAGAAATCCTCTAAATTGAAAGAAAAGTTTTGAACTTGTCTAGAAAATAGTCTTCACCATTAATATATTTTCTCTGAATAAAAAGATTTCTTTTGAAATTCCTTCTCTTGTTAAACTTCACACTTTTTCAAGTTTGTTCTCAATGGCGTTATTCAGAAAAGTCACTTTCTTAGATGCCTGTCCTTAGTATTTTCTAAATATTAAATTCTATGGAAAGCAAATAATTTATAGAAAGTAATTTCTGAGGGGGGTACAAATGTTTGATTTCACATGAAACAAGAAAACAGCATGGTCTCTTTGGTGTTCATCAACCAGCCTTTCACCAGTGAATAAATTTATGATAAGATATATTAATCATGAAAAATAACTCTTCAACAAAGAGATATCCAGATGGTTCTATGGCACTTTGAATACTCCTAATGGAATTATATGATGTCTTTACCACTGATGTGAGGGTACTTTATGTCCTTGTTTATGAAAAAAGAAAAAAAAAGAAGGAAACCACATTTCCCTCTTACATAATGTTAATAACAATCAAGTATGTCTAGAAGTGAGTCCATTACGTGCTAATTAGTAACCAAGTAAAAGGAAAATTTACATTTTGGGTGGACCTGACATTTGTTAGCAAATAGAGCATTCTAGGAAAAATGCAATTTAAAAATAAAATCATAGTTCTTTAAATGCTCAGTATAATATCCCATGATTCAAATATAATAGCTACCCATGACTGCACAGCTGCTTTGTAGAGATGGAATGCTGGGTTAATTACAACGATCGAGCAACCGATAAACAACAGCTCTGAGGCCTGGCGTGTGACTTCTGTATAGGAGAAGAACACTCAAATAATAAATGTATTTATCCAATCTTTTACCTGTCTGCTAGACTGGGCAGGAATTCAGTTTCTTGTCCCAGACTGAAAGGCTTCCTCAGCAGTGACACCTCAGCATGAGGGAAGGTCTGCAACTTCCCACAACCAGTTGGCTGTGCCAGCTCCAGCAGTGGAGCCACTATGGGTGGACCAACACAGTGACCACCTGCTGAGCTGGGGGAAGGGGACTACCAACACTTTGCATCTCACCTCAGGCAAAAACAAGGGTATTTTCATCTCAAGCAAGAAGGGGTTTAACAAGAAAGACATAAGGAATTTATTCTATTAACGGTTGCTACCAGGCAAATAAACTCTTCAAAAATCAAGGAAATTCCTGTGGCCAGCCAGGAGATAGCTGTCTGCAAGCATTACAGAAGGATGTAAGGATATATGGGAGGAAGAACATAATGAAAGGAGAAAAATGCTGAAATTTGAGAAAAGCAAAAACTAATCAGTGTCCAGATGCAATATTAAAATCTGACCTCAGCAGAGATCTTTTTAATCTTCATAAACTGAGTGGATAGAACTGGGAACTACAAATTCATTTCACGATTAATTTTTTTTTTAAGTTTTAAAATATAAATTTTGCATCTAGACCTCCTATGAAGAAAAAAGCTTGCACAATTTTCATATTCATATCTTTCTTTCAATGGTATAATTTTTAAGTTATATGTGCCCTATGGACAGATTTAGATGATGTTTCTTTACTTGCAGGAGAAAATGTCTCTTTAGGATCTTTCGTTTTCTTCTTCTTCTAACTGTGTCATTCAGACATTTCAGCTGTTCTGGATGAAGCCAATTAAAGAAAGACAAAAGTACAGATGCAGTATTAGATTGCAATTTCTTATCATGCAAAACCAATAGTATTGTTGAAAATATTATTTTTAATTTACTGTGATATTTTTAACTTAGTGATTTGAACTGAGCAGTTTTACAGTTCTTGGTCTGGGGTACATATATATAATAATATATTGTATTTTTAGCATACACAATGCATCATTTTATGGTTATTGTATTTTATATTTATTTTATTTGTATATATCAATCAAAGTAAAATCCTACATTAAAGCCAGCAAGACCTTTACTAGCCTCACAATTTCTGCAAGAATATGTATTATTGATATGGTCAGTATGGGTACATTACTTCTCAGATGTTTGTGTTTTTCTTTTATTAAATTTATTGGCTGTGTGAGTACTGTACAGCTCTAGGAAGTTATCTATATGTCTTGCAACTTAATGATTTGAACAGCAAATACAGAGAAAGATGTACAACAGACCTGGATGGCTGAGAGAATGAGCCATGAGTAATAAAAATCAAAATCAAGATTTCTTCTACATTCAAGATGATAACAGTAAAAAAAAAAACATAAACTACTTAGATGATACTTTTCACTTGCCAAAAATAAAAACAGTAAATTCCTCAACCCACATATGCAGTATTTGGAGAGATACAAAGCTAGCCTGGATGGGTTGCTATTCTTTAAACAAAATATGGTATAAATCTATGGGGAAAAAATATTTACTGATTTTTCTTTCTTCCTTTATGATGTTGTAACCAGACCAAAGGACGGCTTGGATGCTAAATGTTTGGCTAGAACAGAGGGCCACAATTTCTATGAAATCACAAAAATAGCGTGGGTAACTAGTAAAAAGCCCAAAACATACTCCCACAGCTGAAGACAATTAGACATTCAAAGGCTGGAATGGTAAGTGATACAAAATCCAGCAAAGACACAGACCATTACCTTACCATTAGGCTATCTGCTCTTTTTCCTATGGTTCAGGATTCATCATTCTGCAACCCGGAATTACATCCCTATAAATTAATACTTTGCTGTGCCACCTGCACTGGGCCTACCACATCTTCCCAACAGGTGCCACGTATATGATACTCCCTCACATACACATGGCCCACTCAAATGTCTAACGTGGATTTGTACCAGCCCAGCATCCTACTCCTTTCTGCCAGCTGTGTTGATGTGAATAACCTTAATCCACTCTGAAGTGCATGGATGTGCATCAGAAGACACACGTCCAAAAGCTAATGTGTAAAATTCAATTAATACACCTAGAGTGGTGAGGCACTGGAACAGGTTGCCCAGTGAGGTGGTGAATGTCCTGTCCTTGGAGACATACAAGCTCAGGCTGGACGGGGCTCTGGACACCCTGATCAAGCTGTAGGTGTCTCTGTTCATTGTAGGGGAAGTGGACTAGATGACCTTTAAGGGTATCTTCCAACTCAAACAATGTTATGATTCTATGATCTAGACATATTACAACAACCAAGACCAGAAACCCAGAGCATCACACAGTGACAAGTGAATACAGGAAGTATCTCTTGACAGTATTGTGTTCTTTTGGAAGGTAAATACCTGACTGTTTCACAGGCAGTGAATAAAGCTGCCCATTATCATACCCCCTATCTGCCTTTACACTATTTCTCTTCTTTCCAGAGTGGGGGCCAGATAGTCAGTGAAATAGACTGCAAAACACACTATTCCCTGACCCCAAGGTTAGAACTATCATAAGCACTGACTGGAACTGGCCGCCAATAGTGCTCGTCATGCCCTCACTTTCCATTGGAAATCGAGGAATGACACAGGCAGTGAGTGGAAGCCCTTGCAAAGGTTACAGATTTACACCGGCTGAATCAATCTCCTACAACAGCATTACAGAAATCATTGAGGAGTTTTTTTACTGTTACTTTTGGCATATTTTGTATGTTTATTGTCTTCTTTAAAATAACAACAATAACAACAACAAAAAATCACCATCATAAAAGATACCAGATAGTAGTTTGTGTGGTTGAAAAGCTGTAAATCCAAAGTCCCTTGTTGGGACCTCCACTGCCCAATATATACAATCCAACGTTCAAAGTTTTGATGAAAATAGAAGTAACTATTTCAATTAAAAAGGAACTGAGACTGAGGTCACAGTGGTAAAAAGCAAAATAGTGTAATTTCTACAGGAAAGGGACACTACCAAACAAGCAATCATTCTCACTCAATATCAAAAGGCTATTAGTTTGTGTCCAGGTCAACATAACATTTACAGATATTCAAATACTAGCCTGTTCAGCTGGGAGAGCAACTTTATACACTTTGCAAACATCTTCCATTCCACTGAAAAGTGCAACAGCGCCAACCCTCTGATTTGTGAGGGTTCCAGGTAGTTTTAATCCACCTCTGACTTGTACTGTTCAAATATTTGGATGGATAAAATTCGTAACTTCAATATACTATCACTTAAATTTAAATGTAGCTATAGAAAGAAGTACATATCGGCTAACAATATATATGTAAACATTACTACCAGGACAAAAACAAGTAATATATTTGTTAGCGTTAACAGAAATTACCTATGCATCAGAAATTCAGAATTTCTATATATACTAGCACAATGTGTTTTCTATAGTACAGTTTTGAACTAATCATCATCTTTTAGGGATATCATGATGAAAAGATCACTGGGAAGAGCAATCATCAAGGTATACTTTAAAATATTGTAAATTAAGAGCCAAAATTGTAAATGTTGTTGACAGAAATGATGATGGCTTAGACAGAAATTCTATGACAACAGTGCTTTTGCAAAACTCATGAAAACAGATCTTGTTACCATTTTGCATGCAGATTACAGTGACTAATTGAAATCCATCTCATGAGAAAGATTTTGACAGTTTTATTTTCAAAGCTGCATTTTTTTTTTCTCCTATTGTCCATGGTTCTTCTCCAACTGAAAGGCTCCAGTGAGAGGACCTTTCCTACAGAGAACAGCTCTTAAGAACACATTTAAATTTCAGTGACGTTAATGGAATTTAAGCATGTGTTAAAGTACTTTTCTGAACTACAGCCAAAATTTTAGAGTAATGCTGTGAAGTTGTTTTTCAATAAGTGAATGTGTGCAGGCCACAGTTTCTCAGTCCTATTACATTAATTTGCCCAGGAATGCTGAATTTCTGTTTTACTCTGGTAAATGAGTACCTGAATAGGCAGAACATCTGAGTAGGTTTTTAGAAGACATCTAGGGATTCAAGATAAACTAACAGCCAGTGGTGTTTCCACTGACCTTGAGATAAGAACTGAAGTACTCCTGCATTTTTAAGTGCATAAATGCTCTTGAAGATCTGGCCAGTCACACCTTAGGTCTTAGGCCCAAACCTATAACTTCTAGCATAGTTAAAAAGCAATGAAAATGTTGTCCCCCAAACTGCACAGGAATCTTTGTCTTCTGAGAGGGGACTGCAACCTTCTCAGCTGTTTTTTCAACATCAGCTCACTCCTGTTTTGCTGATGATGTCCCTTCTGGTTCCTAGAACGCTCTTCTGACAGGAGTACAGGTAGGCTTTCCCCAGGTATCTCATCAAACAGATTCCTGCACTATGCACTCAGGTATTTTACTGCTCTTCTCTAACCAGTGATCTTACTCTAACTCAAACAAGCCCCTGTGTCTGAATGCAAAGGGTAGAACAGAATGCTTAAATTTTGTCTTCAGATACTCTTCCAGTTCCTTGCTAAATCATTTAACTTGTCTTCAGCCTCCACACTCTCTGCAAAACAGTATATAAATTGGCCAAATCTGTGGGATAATAAAATCTACTTACTTTAATAGTGCTAATGGATATAGGAGGAAAATGTTGAAGTTGCACACTGTTCCATAATAGTAACATGTTTACATAAATTTTTCATTATTGGATTGTTTCCTGATATTATCACAGATTCCATGACCTCCCGCTTGTTACCTCCATCCATCATACAGAAGTACAAGAGGGATATTCACAGAAATCAGTGAAAAAAGTTTCATTATAATTCCCAGTAAATACTTGTAAATACTTTTATACTTAGATTTGTAGCAGCATTTGGCTTCCAATTAACTCCTAGAGCAGGGTTTAAATGCTTCAGCTGGAAGGAAATAGAATTAAAGAATAGACAAACTGCCTCAAAAACTAATTGCATTTTAGGATGGTGTTCGTCTGTTCCTATGTGAACTCCAATAATGTCTTCTCTAACTGTGTTAGCTACCCAGGTTCCTTTAGAAATTAGTGGTGTTCTAGTCAATATGGGTAGTGAAATCCTTGGTATAATGAATCTCATCCTGAAACTCAAAGGTTGTCATTGGCTGTTTCCTAAATCCATCTACTTCATTATATCACATCTTCCATGGAGACAATTATGGTTCAAGTATGTATGTTTACTTTCTGAAGGAGTGGCCTTGTCAAATTTTATTTTAACTTTGAAGGCTGCTGCTTCTGTTTTAGACCTGGAGACACTGGAAGTTAGCCTACTTTTTCTAACAGTCTTAGTCCATTTAATAAGACACTCAATAAACCTACAAAAATTCTATTACCCATACTCTTTGATGTCATACCTACAACAATCCTATCAATATTTTTCTACCAATCAATTACAACGGAATTATAAAGTGATTAAGACAGCCGAAACATTATGAGTGTTTAAAGATAAATGAGAGAAATCTCAGCTTTGGTCTTCCTACTAATGTCCCTGGATGTAAATTAGAAAGTAACCCATAAAATAGTGTTCTGAATAGTTGGTGCCATGATTCTGTCCCTTCGCAGGGGACCTGCAGCTTCTCACATCCCTCTGTGACTTCGTGCTGTCTTCCATGGCCCATCTATCCACATTGAGTTCTGTTTCCCTTTACAAAAAATGTACTTAGAGCAGACTGCAAAGTAGCCTTCCCTTGTTCCACTTTTGCTTTTTTTTTTTTAAGAGTGGGAACGGTAGTAGCGTTCTGTGTATGATCCTCAATCATGGCAACTGTGACAGTTCAAGGGAGAAATTTAAGGAAGAAAATTTCTAAAAAAATTATTCTGGAAAATTAATTATGGAATAGAGCAAATGGACAAAAACGTTATAACAAAGATCTCATCAGGGAAATACTTGTGGATGAGTTTTACAAACAATAGAAAAAAAAGAACATCAGTGAAATTTTCATGAATTTTAAAATGCTCAGTAGCGCTCATGGGTGAAAAGCCTACTAGGAAATACTAAATATTTTTAGTCTTTACATGTTTAGTTGCAAGGAAACAAGAGCCTTTAGAGCAAACCTCAGCATAAACATGAGGTCACTGTCAGAGGGACATTGCTAGAGGACAAAGCCCTTTCTAAAATACATAATTATTAAAGCTATTTGTATCGCAATCGGAAGTATGTAATTCATCATCCTGCCTTTGGCCAGCAAAATCTAATTTTTAAACTGATTTTAATACCCTGGAGTTACCAATGAAGACTGTCCTTTCTCTGCGGTTCTTACTAGCTGTGGAGGTGTAAAGTTCATCACTTGCACAGACCTTCATCTATCACTGTTTTTGTTTGTTCCAGTCTCTACTATAGAATTTAAGCTTACAAAGCCTAAAACTCCCATATCCTTGACTTCCCAGGTGTGTCGAGATGTATTAAAAGGCCATGCCGTGACTGTCAGAGATGGTTGTTCAATCTGACATGAAGGTATTGAGTTGGTCACAGTGCAAGAGCGATTTCTTCAGGTGGAGGAGAGGAGAGAGGAAATGAGGGGAATAAAGGATAATGTGTTCCCTCTGAAAGTTCTCTCAGTTCTTGGAGGAATAAGGTAGTAGTGTAGTCCTGTAAAACCAAGATTCATCCTTCCAAACACAGGAGTTGATGACCAGTGTGCCAGCATTAAGGAACAGCAGTCTTCTGAGGGATTCAAAGTAAAATGCAGCTGGTAATGTCAGGTAAGCCTGGCACAGACGCCACACTGATGCAATGGCAAGTTGTACATGCAGATATAGGTGATTCAGCCTCAGGTTACACCTAAAGGATGTGTATTACCAGTTTTCAAAACAAGCACCAGTTTCAACACACATTGTGTCAAACAGTTCTTACTGTATATGGGTAATTCTCTGCAATGCCTCTGCTGCTCCAGTTCTTAATCCTTACATTGTTTCAAAGACAGAATTCTCTTGCAAGAATTCCAGCTGTTTGGCAGAATATTTTTGCAGAAGTGCGTTGTTCCTACTTCTGCTGGGATTGTAGCTAAATGTTCCCCCTTCTTGCACTGCATATGGCCAAGATCTTCTGTTATTTCTTTATTTATCCACCTAATTTACTAATTTTAATTGTGTTTTGTTTTTTTTTATCCACATTGCACTTGTGAATTCTTCCAAACTTCAGAAAAGAAAGGGAAAATCTGGGAGTGCAGCATCTTATTTCACTTTTCTGATAGGAGCTAACAGTTTGCTTAAATCTTTTATGTTCTATTTTTCATTATTTTCCCATGAAAATATCTTGACCACTCGTCTTCAGGAGAAATGTATTAGGATGAATTATGCTCTGATGTAGCAAAATAAAACAAAGTGGGAATCCATCCTATTGCATTCAATTTTCCATGTCTGTCAGAAGGACTGAAAGACTAATGTGAAGTTGCTTCGATATTAGTTCATGTGAACATTAAATTATTTGGGGGGGGCAAGGGGGCTGAATGGAACATATATATCATCATAATATATAATATAATAAGTATAATATACAATTTAAATCAGAAACAATAGAGTTGTGTAACATAGTAAGCATACAGTAAGTATAATATACACATTAAGCCAGAATTTATATTCATCATCAGTAACGGAATGGATCAAAATTTTCAATTTTGAAGAGAATGAAGCCATCTTTCTTTTAAAAATTAAGTGTAAGTATTCCAAAATCAGGCACATTTTTAAATTCCATTTTTTGAAAAAAAAAGCAAAAAAAAACCAACACCAAAAAACAAACAAACAAAAAAACTTTTTTTCCTTTTCCCATATTAGAAGTACTATATAAAAATACCACAGGCATTTTACATGAACACTTGAAGATACTTTTATTTATCAGGAAGATTTTCGTATTAAACCATTGAATGGGGAGGGTTTTTGACCTTAGAAAGCATTTATTCTCATATCATGAAAAAAATACAGGATTTCTTGCCAGTACAATTGTCTTGGACACTTCTCTCAAAGATGCCATGTAAATTTATATTCTCTGTTTAAAAGATGTAAATCATTGCATGTGGCATCTTGTCATGGAGAGGATGCAGCATGTTGCATATCTGGCATCTAAAATGGCAAATGGCAGATTGGAATTGTGCTAAATGGGGACCTGGAAAGCAATGGCTTACTTGTGAAGATATGGGATAGCATATCTAAAATATTGCAATGACTAATCTTAAAGTTTAGAAGTAGATATGAGAAAGGAATAGAAATTAGTACCCTTACATTCTAGTGTATTTTTTGGCATAATTACTTTCTATGTACATAACCACTAAAAGGCGTATTTTATATTTCACAGTAAAATTATATTTATACTGTAAAATGAGTCAGTCACCGACTCAGTTCACTAAGGAAAATTCTACATTAATGCAGACATCGTGGCTCAAAGCACTTAATATCTACCATCTCTTATTCATATTGTAACAGATGTGTGTAAGAAGACAGTATTATTGCCCTAGACCAATATATGACTGTCTCAGCACCTTATTTGTTAGCCTTACAGTCAGATTTATTTTAGCTATTAGAGCAGATGAGCATTTCAGAGCTTTGAATGAAATATTTGGAGAGTAGTGTATGTGATGAGCATCTCAGCTGGTGGGACACACTGCACCTGGTAGCAGCTTTAGGTAATCGCATGCCTGGGATAAGTTAGCATACCAACTGCTCAGCCAAGACACTCTGCCCATTGGCTCTCTTTCCTCTGCTGTGTTATTTTCCACCACCGTTCCCACACAATCTCACACATGCTAATAAATACATCAGCCTTGATGGAAAGAGAGTTCATGTGCTACCAGCTCTTTCTGAAGAGTGCAGCTGGTCTTCCTGCATTTGTGTGGGCATAAACCAAGGCTGCTCTTGCTATTTCTGATAAATATTTATGTGGGAACATAGATTTACATGGAACATGGCAAACAGATCAAACATGCGTTGCCACAAAAAGAAATATATATATATTAAGCAGTTGATAGAAACAGTACAAAATATAAAATCAGCTTATTTTTTTAAATGACAAATTAATAATAAAAAGAATCACAAGCTCACAAAAGGACAGATAATGTATTTGTTTGTGGATACACAACTATTGGTAAGACACTGTGGGCAGCCAGGTTGTAGATCAAGCATCTAAGAGGAAATAGCATCCTCGTTCACCAAAGTGCGCTCTTTGACAACCCAGAAATCCTACCTGGAGACTGCACTCCTCATTACTGGAGAGACTTAGCTTTTCAGCTACCAAATTATCAGTAACCATGAAACAGTAAAGTATTTTTTTTAAAAAGAGGTTTTTTGTTTTTTTTTTTTTCTTTTGAAAGTGAAGATGCTTATAGAAACACTGAGCATCCTGAAACTGAAAGCATTTGTTACAGAAAGCAATATCAACCTATTCAGAAATGCTCTTTGGTAGTGAAACTCTGAAAAAGATGCCAGTGAGTGAGTTAATAATATGTTTGACTGAGTGAGAAATAGAAAGACCAGGATGTTCATGTAATAGGGAATCTGCTTAAAACTACCAAAAAAGATTTACAGGGAGCAGTATTGCTGATGAAAACAGGAAAGGCTGTTGGTTTTTTCTTACCCCCTGGAACTCAACATATTGAAAGTTTGAATTATTCAGGTGTCTGCCTTTAAAAAGAGAACAAGAGAACGGAAAGATTGTATCATAGAGTTCCTATATAATAAGTTCTTTTTGTTGTTGTTTTTTTTAATTATTTTTGTTTTTGTTTATTTTCCTTCTGTTTTTCTTTTTTCCTCTCCAGACTGGCAGCTTTTTTGTCCATGGACTTATTTTTTTTTGCCCCTTCTCAAAAAACAGATGTAAATATAGTTTCAAGCAAAATTCACATTTGTAGAAATGAATGGGGACAATGGGGACCAGAAAGCCATGGTGCTTTCTGGTGTCTAGCACTCTAATTTCAAATGCCCTGTTATCATCAGGAATATTACACTTGCTTGGACAGCTGTTTGGGAAAGTGAAGATACAGTAACACATTTCTCCTGTGTGACCCGTCTGCATTCTCCATCTGAGCAAGATTCAGGTTGGACTAAGGAGGGAGACGAGCCTCCTTCTTGAGGCTTTTGAAGAGATGAGGAATAAACATAACCTGCTGTCTTCCCCACCTCCACCCATATAGCTGCTGATGAATGTGAGCATGAATATGCAGGAAAACAGTATCATGCTGTTATCAACTACCAAAGCTGATTTTACCCCACATTGAAAGGCAGATCCAGGAAATGAATTATGAATATCAAAAATGCAGTCGTAAGCTTTGATCTCCCTTAGGAAACTCTCATTTCTCACCGTCTCCAGTAATTGCAGAAAATAGATTTTTTCCCCCCCACATAAACAATTTGTGTTCTCAATCTCATTTTCATGAACTGGAAAACAAAACAAATTGATTCTCTAAAAATGACCTGGTAAAGTTCTGCATTAAGACTGGGAAACTCGTTAGGCCAGCTTCAATTAGTGGGCTTCTGGAAAAAGGATGTTTGCTTTGGGAGGAGCAGTTTGATCCCCAGTTCTTGCGACATTCAGACCAGTGTGTTTACCAGCCTGAGACTGACCAAGGGCTTAGTTTGCTCATTAACTTGAGAAGAAACTCAGCAAATCATATCTTTTTTTTTTCCATGGTAATTCTTGTAGATTTTCCTAAAAGACCTATGGTCAATTTTTCTACACAAGAACTCATATTTCCACACAAAAAAAATTGTAGCACGTAGAAGACAGAATGACAAGGTGTAAAAAGCACAGGTGAAAATGCAGAGGACACCCAAATAACATCAGTACTGGAGAGTGGCCGAGGCCTTCCCTGGGAGAAGTAGCACTGCTTTGCAAATCTCTGTGGTGAGAGTGCAGAAATTTAATCTTCCCTTCACAGAATTTATTAGGATTATAAACCATTTATCTGTTTCATGTATTAGACGCTCTTATGTAATATGCAAAAAGAAGAAGAAAAAAAGAAACTAAAATTGGAGAAAGAAATTTATGTACGATTCAGGGACTTTTAATACTGATTAACTCAAACTTTGGGTAGCTTTAAGTGATTCAAAAACTAAGAAAAAAGCTAACTAATAATTCAAAACTGTCTATAAATATCCAGGGAGATGCAGTGTTCTCAAAATTCACTTATGATAGTTCAATAAAATTGTATCAATACACATGAAGGGGGAGAAGGGAGAAGCCAGAAAAACATACTCAAATTCTCTTCATATTTCTCATGCACTGAATTTCACTCAGAATTAAAGATTTATACAGCAGGCCATGCTGTAAAGAAGCTGTAAACCATTACGTAAATATCATTCTCACCTTCAAGACATGGATTTTCTTTAAATAAGCATGCACATTGAGAGTGTTTACTTGGGCACACCGCATACTTACCTATGGAGTCTTTCCACTTTTTGACCAGATGTTCTACAGATTGTTGGACGGTTTGTCTTATTTTGGGAAAGAAATCACCCAAAACCAGAAGCTGGCACGCAAATTTTTCAGAACTCCTTGACAAAATGAGTAAATGCCAGCTTTTAGAACACACGATCTACACAACTTGCCAGTGACTCAAGGCCACCGCCTGCCCTCACCAGTCCTAAGGGTTCCCTAGCACTATTCAGAAGGAAGTATTAGTGATAAGGAGGAGCAAAACATTTAAATGCGCATTTAAATTTTACTAAAGCAAAAGGAAATATTTGCACGTTGTTTGAGTTTTCCTTGAAGTAGCTGTGCTCTCCAGGAATTCATGAAGGAATAATCTTATCCTGTAATTAAATCACTTTGGTTAAAATGGTTAAATAAAGATCTTTTTGCATAGGTTGATTGCTTGCAGGTCTGCGGTGTTCGTACGTAAATTCTCTGAAGATAAGGTTCTGAAGGTGTTATCTTGTAATTCAGATAAAGGAGCAAGGTAAAATTCCATGGTTTGCATTGCAGAAAAACAAAATAATCTAAATCATCAAAGTCAGTATATTTCACTCATATGCTATATATATATGCCAGAGTGGCAAAAAACTTCAGATATTAAAAGTACAGATACAGTCTTAAAATAGGGCTTAATTTTCTCAGAAATAGTTTGACACTTTTCCTCTAATTATTTTTTAATCTCGGCATAAAGATGAACAAAAATATTCACCAAAACTGATCAACTGGCAAAAGGATACGATTTCAATTTATACTCACATTCATTCTTACAAGTGATCAGTATGAAAATGTATCAGTGTACAGAAACCTGTCCACCTGCTATCATTTCAAGAGTTGTATATTTGCAGGACATGCTCACTGTTCATGGTGCATGATAGGTCAGATTCAAGGAGGTGGCCAAGCTGCCAGCAAGGCAAAGGCACGTGATGGTTGCTCTCAATCACTCCTGAAGAAACGTATGTTTCTTCATTTGCTGTACAGTTAGCTCATGTTCTCCATTTAAATGGACAAGTTATATGTTTAAAATAAATGAGCACTAAAATATCTTACTATGCGTTCTTTTTCCTGAAAATTATTTTTTATGCCTAAGCATAGCACTCAACCTATATGACGTTTATCTTTTGTCTGCTCCTTATATCACAGTCCTAAATACGATTTAAACATGACATTAACCTTCTTTTAACTCTCTGTGCAGTGAAGAATTTCATGCTACATGAACATCCTGATGAAAACAGGCCTTGAAAAATACTGAGACTATGAAAGAGATTACAAATAAAGCTGACATTTCACAAAAACTGCTACGCTTTCAGTATTTGTTTCCATTTCACATTGAAACTAAACAGAATGATTTTAATGTTTTCATAAAACATCTGTGTTAAAATGTCACATTTCCAATAAAAATGTCAGATTTTAAAGTTTCTTCTCAGTTGGTCAGAGATATTCGGGAACCTTACAACAGAAGCAATTTTCACCTAAAGGCTGTCAATTGATGTCCACAGTTTTTAATTCAACGAATTAGCATGTTTTGAGTATATTTTATTACAAATTTTCCAGTCAACTTCACTTGTAAATATTACTGAGGTACGTTGTCAAAACACGTTCAAACAAATTTGAGAGAACACTCATTTCCATTATTCTTTCAGGTCTACTCAAGGGATATATTGATTACCCCTGATCCAATGTCAAGGTCCTAAAACTAGAAAGCAGTAGTTAATAAATGTAGAGAGGACATCATTTCTACCCTGGATAACTCTACAACTCTCATTTGTACCGTAGGTTTGTGAAAAGATCAGGAGAAATATCAGTTTTCTCTTACAAGGTAGAACACGACTTTCTTAGTTTGCGTGGCCTGAAAGTCTGGAAAGATTTTATATAGTCTGGGCTGAAATTAATGTTTCAAAATGCAGAAACTACCTGCAGCTATTCCATCATAAGGTGGGGTGTGACCCCACATTCTGAATTTAGCCATCCATCCATCACAGACTAATTATGTTTCTAGAAACAAAAAGTGTAATTATTCAATGTGATGTGCAAGGAAGTGACCATATAGCAGCTATTAACCTATGCATCACACTAAGTAATCGTCCTGAAGCTCTACCACTAATACTGGCTTTAAAGTTTTCCTGGCCTGTTTCAATAAAATGTGCCAAAGTAAAATATTTTGGCCTCCTACAAGAGAGCATGTGTACTTACACCACAATCATTATGTATTATGAAGGCCACTATGTAGCACAGCCATTGATCAAACTGAGCGGGGAAAAATGCCAGTGCTTATGCAACAGATATTCCTTGTCACAGTTTCACTTACATTCCTCTACTACTCCCAGAGGACCCACACTGTGTTGCATAATTTATGCCATAAGGATTATTTATTAGACTGATTTATTCCATTACTTGTGCTGTATTATTAAATTCTTGTACGTCTTAATGAGGACAATGTATTAAGAATAGTTTTATGAGAAAAATGAAAGAACTCAAGGTGGAAAAAATATTAAAGAGAATGTCATGTCTTCACTGAACTCTGCAAAGCAATAGAAAAGCCCCTGAAATATTGATTGGAACAGAACATTCATGATAACTAGCAGTGTTGTCTAAATTTAATAATTATTTGCTGCATTCTTGCTAGCCAAATGCTAGCCTCTATGGATGGTCCTGGAGCCAGCATAACTGCACAAGCTCACGGCCATTTGAATCATGCTCTTCAGCATGCTGTAGGTATGTCCAGTAATAGCAGCAGTTCAATACCTTAAATCCAAGAGTTCTCCAGTAAAAGTGAGTTACATTCGCTATTCTGCTTCCAGCATGTCTTTACTGAATTATATGAGGATATAGCAAAGAGGGGATAGAATAAATTCACTGGTCTCCTGGGAGGGACATTGAGATGATTTCACTGACCATATTCTTGACAGGTGTGCACAGGCCTTTTATTGCCCAGGATCATAATTCCTGTTCCTATTCTGTTCCTATTCTTAGAGACTCTTCTTTTCAAGATAATACTTATTTTTCCATGCCTTCTGAAAAAAAAAAGAAAAAAGAAAAAAGAAAAAAAAGGATTTTCTGTTCACTGGCTTCCTGGCAGCAACTGAAAGAGTTCGCAGGGGTTTTCCTGTGAGTGCACATAGGACATAATCCTGCCTTTGACAATGTAGTAATAAATGATAAATTCTTTCAAATGCAAAGAGGAAAGAAGGGATGTCTTTAAGCTCCATTACAGCAAATAGTAGCTGCCTGTTCCTAATTATAGAAGCAAAAAACATGCTACATCAGAAAAGTTTTTTCTCTAAATCCCTAAGTCAGATGTTTACTATGAACAAAGCAGGATGAACACTGCAGGCAACATTTGCAACTGTGAATATACATTTTTAAAGCATCAGCCCTGAATTCAGCTTTATTGACGTCTGCAACTCCTTTCACTCTCTTCACAGTAGCACTCAAATCAATATTTTTTGTTCATGAAAATATTCATGTGACCAGCTTGGGTAATAAAAATCCCACAGATTTTGGAAAAAAAAAAAAAAAAAAAAGGCAAGGAATCAATGTGGTATGCTGTTTGCAAACATCTGATTTGATGAATAAAATAATGAATATATCATGTTCAAATCCACATCAGCTTATGGACACCTTGTGAATTTAAATAGGCTATATTTGTTTACTGCACCAGTCACTAAATCTAGGTGTACAGGCTACAGTACAGCTACAGAAGAATGAGATGTCAGAGAAAAAAATGTCCTACATCATTCAGCAAAGAATCTGCTGCTTATTAAGAGTCCTTGGAATGCTTATTGAGGAATAAAAAACCTCAGCAAGGTTCACTAGCTCAGATTCAGTGCTGTGCTAACAGCTGGCACACAGCTGGCTAACTCTTGCATGAACAGAACAAATGTATGCCTATCTAGAAAATGATACGGCAAATGTGCAACAACTATTGAAAAGAAAGAAAACCCACTGAAGGAAGTAGAGGACATTCACAGTCCAGTTTTGGATGGAAAGTCCTACTCAGTTCCTTATTAGAGCATAAACAAGGTACTTTCAGCTCAGAAGGGTATCACAATGGACAGACTGAGATGCTTCAAAGGATGAACTATATAATAAAGTTAGGGCAGACAATCACACTAAAAAATCTTCTAAGGATTTGGTTGCATCTTGAAAATTAACAGTCTTTGAAAATGTGTTGGCAGCCACCATTGTCAACATTTTGTATATTCTTCATTATTATATAAATATTCAAATCTTTTTCTAATTTTGCTCAGTTCTTGGCCTCAGTATCAACCTGTGCAAATGTGTTTCATGGTTTAATTATATACTGTGTGAAAAAGAATTTCCCCACACAGATCTGAATCAGCTTTCTTCAGTTTCTCTTAATATCTTTTTCAGAAGACAAGAAATAACCCCTTCCAACCTATTGTCTTTTACACCGTTCTAGAAGTTTGAGTTTTGTTAGTGGGAGAGGTTGTTTTTCAGATGTTCGCTCATATGACTATTCTTCATAAAGGAAACTCTTTGTCTTTTAAGTTTTTTATGAGCTTTTCCATCAATTTTCTTCTCTTACTCCCAAACCTGCTGAGAAATATTGTTTTTGACAATGGTTGCCAAAGACTTCAGCAAACTTTCTGGATGAGGCCATATGTTATTATATATGGTGGCATAAATTATTACCAAGAAGTGCTCTCCAATAAATTCTCAATATAACCCAAAAAGATAGCTAGCTCTTCTAAACAGCAGATTGAGAATGTACCTTTAGCTGCATGTTCATAATTGTTCTCGGGTTTGTTTCCTAAGTTAATAGTTAACAGCTTATTAAAGAGGAAGAAAGTTAATATAACCCCATGCTACACTCAGTTGAAATACTTAAGGTGGTTACATCCCTTGTTATGTTATATCCCATGTTATGTCTATATTTGAATTTCAAAATGTTTTACCAACAGATTTCTTTTACATGAGAGAAAAGTTCAGATGTTACTCAGGAGTACCTATAGCATCTTCAGGGACATTTGTGGACTTAGATGAATGTTCAGCAGCAAAGACTATTGTGTAAAAATAACCACATAAAGCAACACATTAAAATGCCAAAAACGTATTTTAAAAGGGAACAAAGTAAGCCTAGGAAAAAAGAAAAGGTGGAAAAAGCATTTCTAATATAAAATGAAATGCTTTAGTAATTCAGCTAAAAGGAAACAAAAACTAATTGTTACATAAGGATTATTGCTCATCTAACAAGAATGCTCAAGGGTGGTTGCAAGAGAGCTTCCAAAACAAGGAACAGGAAACTTAACAAGATCATAGTGCAATATTTTTTATCTTCCTTCATACAACTGTATGAGACAAACTTGACATCTGGGGCAAAATGCAGTGATAACCATTTATACTCCTCATATGAAAGTGATCAACACTTTGTGGAGACTTGAAGATTACTTTATCGATCCAACAACTAATCTCCCATAAACAAAGAGAACGACATTAACAGATGGGATTCTTCACATCTCTCTATCATTCCGCACCATGTCACAGTGAAGTCCACTTTGTTCCACAGTGTTTGGATGGTGTTCTTCCTACGCTTTTTTCATCTAATTCTTCCTTTCCAAAATGCAGCTTCATATGGTCAGAACAGGTGTTCTATGATCTCTGCAACCTGAGCAGCAAGTATCTGCTTCCAAATCTGAAGCATTACAAAGCCAGGCAGCCCAATTCTGGGAGTGGCATTTCTTTTTATGCCCCACCAAATTGGAATGCAAAAGGCTTTACAGCCTGAACAGAGCTATTCACTCTATAAAGGAATGAATCACTACCCTGAATTCTCAATACTTTTCATAAAATTTATGTTTGTTTTTGACAGACGTGTTTTATGGACAACTGTAAAATGTCTACAGGTAGCAACTACAGAGCTTTCAACGGGGAAGAATTAAGTCACTGCTACCCCTGGAGTGCTAATGAGGTAAAAATGTGCTGAATGTTCATACTTTCTCTGAAATACACATATTATGCTTGCTACAGGTGCACAATGCTAATTTGCTTTTTGGGCAAACTGTGATCAATTTGCATAATTTTTACATCCTGAAACTTGCAAACATCAGGAAAATCTGTGTGTTTCTCAGCCTGTAGCATTAAGTCATTGAGTGCCTAAGAATCAATATAAGCTCTCAGAATAAGGAGCAAAGCCCTGCTGGAGTTCTGTGTTAGCTAAATTATAGGATCAAAGCCTTGAGGTATTCCAGCCCAAATCTTTTGTCTATAACCAACATAACCATGGTAATTTCTCCATCTACAGGACCATAACTATTTTGTTCTGACCCAGCAATACTTTAAAATAGACAATTACAAATGATCTATCCACTTGGAAGACATTGCTGTATGCTTATCTGACAAATACAGAAATCAAACTAAACAATATCTTGTAGGCAGGTTATGGACTAATTTGCCTTAGCAATAATTGAATGTGATCCAGCCTACAAATCTTCAAATAAAAGCATGTTAGTTTTATTACTTCACCTTTCTGTCATTTGTCAAGTTAAATGCTTTTATGTATGTTGAAATAACTTGAAATAAATACAGTAACTAGGCAAAGACACTTTTCTAATGGCCACTGCATCCTAAGAAGTTTGCGGCTGAGAAGAGGTATGAAGAACACAAAGTAAATGAATGCAAATGAATACAATGTTGAGAAAATGAATACGCTTTGAATAAGAACAGCACATTACATAGGTGGCAATAGAGGAATATTAGTAGATAATAGTTACTAGTTAGTACTAATAGTTCAGTCTGGATCCTTGAAACTTCAAATTATTGTGGGTGGCTAAGATTGGGGTACCTAGTTATGGAATGAAAAACTTTTGTCTTATAATGCATCTTGCAAAACAAAATTTTACTAAACACATTAGAGAGAACTTGACTCTGTTGTTTAAAATAAGCAATAACTTCACCTTTTCTTCTGCCACTATATAAATCTGTGTGAAATTCACTTTTCCTGTTGCTTTGGTAGCTATGCTATTTTTGCACAAATGCACAGCTAAATCAAAAGCAGCAGTCAGCACCAGGCCATGGTCACGAAATAGATAGAAAGAATCACAGATGAAGAGCAAGAAAAAAAACCAACTCTATGTATTGAATATGGCATAGCAAAAAAATAGCTGAAACAGTGATTGGAAAAAGAAATACTCTATGGAGCAAACAGTAATTCCTTGGTACTGAAAACACAAATGTAATACACATACTCCCATCGGAGAAGCTTATTTTTTGTGAGAGACAAAAACTTCCAGATAGTGCAGAAAAATCTGAATATTCATATTGCGTAAAGGACTGCTTTCCTGGATTGAGAAAAGAAGCTACCCTGAATTCTGGCATGTTTTGGTGCCTACAGGTTGTGCTAAAAAGAACTATGGAGGTAGAGCTAAAGAGTTTGAATGCTACTAGGAAAGTGATAACTGTAAATGTTCAGCATTGATTGCCTGGGAGGGGAGAACAAAAACATCACTAGCATTGCTAAAGAAAAGAATATATAGTACTGCCTGTCTCAAGTCTTAAAGCACTTGTGAGTAGGTTTGGTGCTGAACAGAGGGAAATAATATTACAAAATCTTATGCTACTTTACTCTTCCAACAGTACCACAAGAAAGCCATTCACATGTAGCAATGGAAGGCTTATACTCTCTAGGAATTGCCAAGCTGCACCCTGGAAGCAGCACAGGATGAGCCCCAAAAATATCCTGCTGTGCCATAGAACATGTCTGCAGCTGTTGACCCTATCTTCTGCACCAGGTTGACAGACAATTCTCCCAGAAGGTTCAACATATTCTAACAATAATTCTGACTCTGGCGCTGTCATAATGCAACTAAAAAAAAAGTCTCTATTTTGACCAGAGTTTGCTTCTATCTCCACCCCATTGCCTGAGTAGTTAACAGAAAAATCTTCTGTGCTCCTTACAGCTAGAGTCAACTCATAAGATGCCCAGATATTTATGATTTGTCCTATAACTTATTACCTCTTTTTTTTGACCCAGGCAAAATGATCTATCATCAGTCAGTTTTGATTTATTTCTTTGTACCTAGTTTCTATTTGCCTTTTAATTATTTTTCTTTGTTTCTTTCTTCTCATCTTTCCTTTTTCGTATACTTGTTTTCCCACAATAACTTTCGCTTTTATAGCTTTAGTTGCTTCCTTTTTTCTAACCACTTCAACTACTGTGACTCTATCCTCTCTCCCTGCCTTTTCTGCTGCCTTCCAATCCATCTTTCCTTTGGGCCTTTGTCTTACTCCTACTTGCCTCCCCTATTACTTAGTTCTATGCTATATTGGAAACACCTGAACTATTTGAAGTGTGAGGACTAAACAAAAAGAAACTGTATGTAGCTTTTAAACTACTAGTAGTTATTACTGCAATTTCTTTAAACAGAAAGTCTTGAATCCCTTAGTGAAAGATTTTGAGCAAGGCATCCCAACAATAAAGCTTCCCTGAAGTGGAAAAATACTACCCATCTGGCACACTCTAGTATTCTCTCGGTGAATCTATTGAGCAGGTGCATTATTTATGGTTTAAACACTGATGATCTCCACCTATCTGCAGCTTCACATCACAAATATTCCTCTGCTTTGATGCCTCAGAAGTTCTCACCAACATTAACAATCACAGCAATTTTTGAATCAGAGGATATCTTTTGATTACTAGGAAATTATACCCTTATGAAAAGTAATATATTTTTAGTGTACTTGGCACACTTTTAGTCAAGCTAAGTGTCTGTAGAATACTTGAATTATAGCAAGTATATTCATTTTTCATAAGTGTAGAGTGACACATTATAAAACAAATTATAATAATCAGAGATTTTCTTGAAGCTATCAAAAGGCTTGATTCAAAATAGGAGAAGTTCTTCCTAGTACCCTCAGCCTGCATTAGCAGATAGTGGGAGCTGAGGGCACTCAGCACCTTTCAGGGAAGTTCCTGCGTAAGATCTAATCCTGCAGCTGTGCAAGATGCAATTTCTTTGATTGCTTCTACTAATTTGCATACTACATCTATGATTTGGGCACACTGATAATTTGCACTACAATATCCCACTGTTCTGCCAGTCTTTTAGACTTGCCATACATTGTTTTTCAATTTGTAAGGTCTTCAGAAAATAGTTTCTTTTTTCGTCATAGACACACTCTATGGAGATTGTTCAGAAGCTCTCCTAACAGACAGGACTCCTGAATGCAGTGATAGGTATAGGCAGCTGGAAATGGGTGATGAAGGTGATGATTGATGATGATGAATGGATTTCATGAAAGTTTATGCAAGTGACTTACAAACAACACTCACACATTTCATATAAATTACATAAATTACATATTAGCAGGAATTTAGTGAAATTTAAAAAGGAATTTGGGAAATTCTATTAGTAATGTTTACAAAAGTCTGTTAAATACAAAGAATTTTGCAAGAAATATTAAGTAAAATAATTCAAGGTTTAAAATAATCTCTCTTTGGGACTGCAACAAAAAAATTAATCCTAGATCTGTTACCCACTGCTTTCAAGCATGTGATTCCACAGAGAGTTATGTATGAAATGAGCTTCAAAGTGCTTAGTGAGCATCATCCACTCAATGTCAACATAGAACTCGTTGTTCTCTACAATTCATCTTCTTTTTCTTTTTTTTTCTAGAGTGTTGTCTATACTTTGTTGCTTATAGACTGCTATGACATAAAAGAAAACCACACATCCGAGCTAAGAAGATTCAACTATTCAAAATTCATTCACTTCTTTATATTTTGTGACTAAAAGCATTCATTGGCACCTTCCTCCTGAGGAAGTGAAATGGAGTGGGAGCTGTCAATCTCTTCCTGTGCTAATAACAGGACTCACAAGAACAGCACAAAGTTGTGTTTAGACTGGATGTTAGGAAAAATATATTTACCATGAGGACGGCCAAATACTGGAACAGGTTTTCTAGTAAGGTGGCATTTGTATAATGCTCTTAATAACATGCTTTAACTTTTGGTTAGACCTGAAGTGGTCAGGCAGCTGGACTTGTTGATCTTTGTAGATCCCTTCCAACTGAACTACTGGACTGTATTGTATCCTACGCTATGCTATTCTCAGTGTTTACATTTATTATTTCTAAATTCGAACTTGGCATGGATGGCCTTGAGATGTAGCTACTGCCATACATAAATATATTTCATTTGTTATTTGATGTTACCACATAAAAATCACAGAAAAAACAACCACTTTTTTTTGTTGTTTTTTGAGACATAGGGAATCCTTTAGAAATTAGTAAAAACATCAATATAGAATTTTTTCTTTTTCTCTCTGGATTTTTGAAGCTAGCTTCTTGAGACTATTTCACATCAATCTTACCTTATCTCTGTGATGATTGTGTTGTAGTAATTAAATCATCTTCATAGTCATGGACACTTCTGCTCATTTCATGAAAAAAAAACCCAATCCACAGGTAGGTATACAAGTCCTGAAAGGTAATAAAACTTCCAACTCAATATCTCATGTGTTTTATTGACATAGATACCATCAATATTTATGTTTTGAACTATTAATCAGGTCTATTTTTCTTACTGCTTAAAACAGTTCCCTACATTGAAGCTACCAAGCCAACAATAGTGGCATCTAAGTTTATCCTGAGGATCAAATTGAGATTTTCAGTGAGATGTTACTTATTATTGTTAAATTCTCTTGAATTTATTTCATGTTAAGTTCTCAGCATTACAGTAAATGCAGGGAAGCAATGATGTTCAAGGAAAAACATGTAAGTCTTGATATGCTTTGTGGTCAGCTGAGATTTTGAACATACCAAGTCCACAAATACCTTCTGATCAGCAAATATGCCTACACATTTTCTAATGATGTTTGCTTTCTTTGGACAAAATTATTTTTAGAGTCTAAAATCTACATATAACTATGTGAGTCTCCAGTCTTCATGACTGGAAAATGACAAGACAAATTGTATCTTCTGAAGTAGAAGAAATGTCATTAAATGCTAGTATGGAGTATCAAGTCAACAAATATGTAAATCCTTATAAATATGCTCCTTTATTACTTATCCATTCAGAATTGGTTTAAAGCAAGATTTAACATCGTAATAGTCCAAAATTAGGCATAAATTTTAGCTAAAAAATAAACAGTTATCTAGAAAAACAATCACATTCAATTCATATGGAGTGAGTTGCCTCTCGGTTCTGTTTTCTGAGTTCAAATATATGTCTGACTCAAATATCTCAGTGCTGTTTTTGATTATGTGCTGCAACTCACCTTGTTGAACTGTATAGTTTTGTCTCCCTATTAGTTCAGTATCTTCAAGTACTTCAAGTACAGGTATCTTTTACTTTCTTCTTGTTTAGTTTTACCTGTACTTTCTTCACCCACATCTGTGACTGAACAGTAATACTGCAATTAGTATGCAGGAATTACACCTTCCTTCCCTCAGACTTCTTTAAAGCTCACTGGCTGTGTGCAATATAGATAATAGTTCTGCTACATCTCTCTGTTTTCTTGTCTGTTCTTCACTCTGGACCTTTATTTTCAAAAGGTACCACTGAACCATTAAAAAAAAACCCAACTTGCTGAATTTCCTCTATGAAAACTTGTATCCCACTGTGCAATAGTCAGCTTTCTACTGAATCTGAAGATCTTCTCAATGATTTGGGTTGATATAGAATAATTAATATGATAGTTCCAGAGAACGAAAAGATGTCAAAAATGTGGATCGCTTATAACCATGGTGGAGTTTTGAGGTATTCTAAAAATCGAACTGCTCTATCATTGAACATTCCCCTACACCGCTTCAGCAAAGGAAAAGGTTTTCTTGCTTTAAAAGTTTAAGAACAGTTCTTGCAGTCTCTGTCCCTCCTCCTATCTCTCATGCCTTCCCAAGCAGCCAGTGTTCTCCAGAAGAGCCTCTTGTTTGGATTTAATTTTGTTTGTTTGTATTTGTTGTTTTTTCTCGGCAGAATGATTCATAATTCTTACGCACCTCCTTGACAGGGTGATTACTTTTTGATTAGCTCTGACAGCCATGTCAGCTGCATGTATGTGTCTAAGAGACAGCTCCAGCATTCACTCGAGCTAGCCAACAAACCTCTTATTTAAAATTACAACTGCTGGACAATTTCATATATGTACTTTTCAATGACTCAAAGACACTTTCTTCCTGACAATATACATTCCCCATCAGATCTTGAACTTGCAAGTTGTATAATGTACTACGTTCCCTGTGACAGAAAATATGGTTGGGTTGTTTCCAAGAATATCATTACTGCTGTTATCTATTTACTCTTCAAAACTTATGAATATTTCTGATGTAACACAGAGCAGTAGAAGTCAGGTTTCTGTAAGACCACATAGTTCTTACAAGGTATTCCATACATGTGTAAGCCTGAAGATATAGAAGGAGAGATGATTTGGAAACCATGTTTCTTCTTTTTTTTATTTTTTATTTATTTTTTTATTTTTGTGCTGCTTCAGAATGAACCAACTATGACACCACAGGCTGCAACAATTGCTGAGAATGACAAAAGTAACAAATTCTTCTAGAAGTCAATAAAAAACAGAATTAAATTACGGAAATTGTGTTGTCCCAGCATCTCCCTGTATCTTCCTAACTAATTGTCTAATTCTTTGTAGGCTCTTCCCAGCCATCCCCTAACTGTGGCAAGATTCTTGCTACAGGTTTAGAGAAATGTGAACATCCTCTGGCACCAAATGGCACAGTTGAGCTGTCCTTCAGTTGGAAGGTGGAAGAAGCCTCCACCTATGTCACCACATCCCCCCATAACAGTGTCTGGGCTTGGACTTTGATTCTCCCCATCTAAGAGAATCATAGAATCATATCATAAAATCACAGTCATAGAATCACAACATGGCTTGAATTGGAAGGAACCCTAAAGCCCACCCAGCCCCAACCCCTGCTGTGGGCAGGGCTGCCCCTCACCAAATCAGGCTGCCCAGGCCCCATCCAACCTGGCCATCATCACCTCTAGGGATGGGGCAAAGAGCATTAGAAGCGTTACCATGTGTTACCACAAGCACAGTAAAAATTATGCCACAGCTAGAAAATAGTATTTTTTTTTTACATAAAATATATATCATGAGTACTAATTTCTATCAGGTTGCAATTTTGCTCCTTTAAAAAAGTGTCTCCCTTTTTGTTATTGTTGAAGCCTACAATTTATCTGCTTTTCATAGCAGGAGAGAGATTTGCTCCTTGTTCTGTTTGCACAGGTCAAGTTACTGGAATTGTCAGGAGAAATTCTCACTCTTTATTTGAAAATAACTGGATATGGGTATCATCTGGCTGAATAAAAAGAAAGTTTGATGATGCTACACGTACTGAAGATATGTAGCTAGCCTAGCAAGCCTTTATTCTTGTTGCTTGGTTATTTCACCAAACTTATCATTTGTGAAGATGCCTGATTCATTAAGAAAGATCACAAGGCTAACTCCTCTGCGATTGAGCTGGGAGAACGAGTGTTTTTAACGCATATTTCTGGAGTTTCAGTTTGAAACCGAACAGCTGTGTGTTGTTTTCAGCTTGGAAAACAAAAGAGTGCGGCTGCACACACCTTTATCAAAAGGGATGCTGGGGAGGGGGGGGTTCTTGTGATTCTTTGAGTTTAACAGCATCATTCTGGAATCTGAAGAGTTCCAAGAACCTTGGCTGGGCTCTGGCAGCTCCCAGCCAGCACCTTTTTCCTGGCCCCTGAGCACAAAGGCTGCAGGCCACCATCTGGACACAACTGGGTGTGTGTGATATGACAAGATACTTCCAGGCAGCTAAACCAACGATCTTAAGAAGCCCTAAATTTCTTCAATAGTTTGTGGGCACTGGGCAACAACGTACGTTCAGACAGGTAACGCTATGCCAGACAGAGCCCAGACTTTCCAAGAGACTCCCGCTGCGGCCCAGAAGGTATCCTTCGGTCAGAAGTCCACACCTGCATTTTCCCACAGGCGTTGCATACTCCAGAAAGCTTCGGCTCTAGAACCATCCAACCAAGCAACGCGCCCCACGCAAAGCAGCGGTGTGGCGGGAAGAGAGCCGGCAGAGGCGCCTCAGCCACCAGAGCACACGGAGAGGGCGCGAAGCCGACGCCCCGTCCCACTCCCGCCCTCGGCGGCGCCCCCTCCCCGGGCCGTGCCCGCTGCAGTGCAGAGCCTCGGGGCGCGGCGGGCCCGGGGCGGGGCGGGCCGGGGTCTGCAGCGAGCGCGGCACCGCCCCCGGCGGGCAGACGGGCGCGGCGGCGTCACGCGGCGGCACCGCCCCCCGCTCCCGGCGGCCGCCCCCGCCCGCCGCCGCCGCGCACCCGCAGCAGCGCCCGCTCCGTCGGCGAGCGGCAGAGGCAGCTCCGGCCGCGCCTGCCCCGGCCCGCGGCACCCCGCGCAGGTAAGGCGTGTCCGCGGTGCGGGCAGAGCGGCGCCCGGGAGGACGAGCCCCGCTGTGCCGCGGCGGCGGAGGAGGAGGAAGAGGAGGAGGCGGAGGAGGCGCGAGAGGCTGGTGGGTTCGCATGCGGCGTTGTGGGGAGGTAGATGGCGGGGAGCAGAGATGGAGGAGCGGAGGGAGAAGTTAAAGGTTGGATGCGGCGATTTCTCCCGTGCCAAAGCGGGTGGGGGGTGGGATCTGTGTGAGCGGAGGGATGAATCAATGTGCTGCATGTTTTCCCTGGCGGGAGCTGCTCGGGTGCAAGGCGAAGCGATGGGGATGCGTATCGCGATGGGATTGCTGTGCGCTGGCGGCGGGCTGGGATGGGCGAGGGGCTTGTGCAGGAAGTGCATGGGCAATTTGGGACATTTCCTATTGTGAGGCAGAAGAAAGAGAGCAGGCGGCTGCCTCGGTGTGTTCGGAACCGCGCGGGTTCCTGCTGATGGTGTGCATTTTTGAAGGGGGAGAAATTCTATCACAAGCGTATTAAAATAAATACGTCTGCAGGCTGGAGAGGTAGCAAAATCGATCATTGCGGCCGCCTAGGAAAGAATTTGATTCTAGAAATTACGTGGAAACGGAGGGAAAAGATTAATGATGCCGCTAAGTCTGCTTTTGAATCGGAGCGCTTCTCCCTTTGGCTGCAGCAAGGTTGTTTTCCAGCTCCTTTCCTTTCATCCGGTAATTTGCGAACTCTCCGGGCTTCCCCGCACCGGAGACAATGCCGAGCGCTGGGCACGATGATGATCGTGCCGGGGCGGTGCGTGCCGCGACCTGCTGTTCGCCCGGGATTTATTGACCTCGGGGTGCCTCGCGCTCCCTCTCGCCCATTTGGAAAGGCTCCATCGGGGCACCTGTGACCAAATCATCATTTTTAAAGGGAACGAAAAAAAAAGATACGGTTGTGGAGAGGTAGGGGAAGGATGTTGATGCACTGCTGAGGCACTGAAGGCACTGCTCCGTTAGTGATGCTTTGTGTATATTTCTCACTACATGCATGTGCGCACACATACAGTGCCGGGGGGGGAGGGGGGGCTGGAACGACTGGCAGTTGAGCCCGGTTGAGCGGTAGGTAAATGACCAAATCGTCCCCTTTTGGAAATGTCAGTGTCCCGCTGCTTTGGAGACGACGAGACCGTGTTGTGTACTGACTGTGTGGATGATATCGGCAGTAATAAATAAGCCATTGTGGCTTTTGAATTATTATTATTTATTTCCTTGGGTCTTCCCTCTGTCCTCTTCAATCTTTCCATCTTTCTTCCCCCCCCCCCCCCCCCTGTCCTCTTCAATCTTTCCATCTTTCTTCCCCCCCCCCCCCCCCGATTTTCTTTTATTATTACTGTTTTTATTCATTCGTTTCTCCCTTTCTCCCTCGCTGCCGCTCCGCGGGCGGGGGCCGGGCAGCTCAGCAGCCGGCGGCGGGGCGGCTCTTCGGGCGGGATCCCCACTCGGCGGCTCTCCGCGGACACCTGTAGGGATCGCTCTGCACGCTCGGCGGCGCGCGCGCACCCCCCCCCCCCCACACACAGACACACACACACACGCACACGCTCTCACGCACCCGTGCACGCGGGCGCGCGGCCTCCTGCCTCGCGGCACCTGCCTGCTCGTGCTTCCCCTGCACACGCGCGCATTCCCTTCCCGCTCATCCCTCGCCCTTGGGCCACGCGCCGACGTGCCCGCCTGCGGTCCCGCGCCCCGGCCCTCACGCCCTCGGCGCTTGCACGGCTCCCCGACCCCTTTCCGTCGCCGCACCCTCTCTCCCCCTCCACCCTGTGCCCGCCCTCCCCTCCCGCCTCCGGGACATTCCCCGGGCTCCCGCTCGCGTGCGGCCCGTCCCCCGCCGCTGCGGGGAGCCCCGGGCGCAGGCGGCAGCCTCGGAGCCGCCTCGCCGCCGCCCCGTCGGGCCGCGCAGGGCGGAGCTGTTCTCGGTGCTGAAGCGGTGCCTGCCCGCCGCCGGCAGCGCCGAGATGCCCCAAAGGCTCCCGTCGGGGGCCGGGGTAGCCTACTTCCCTCAACGAGCTTTCCCGGGCACCGCGTTTTTCGGGGGGGGCTGCCGGAGAACTGCTGACAGCGGCTCCAGGTGGGGAAAACCGTGGGGTTCGCCGATGCCCTGCAGTGCCCGGTGGTGATTGGGCACGGCTGGCCTCTGCCCGACGGGTTTGGGAGTTCTTCTAACCTCTGGAGGTTCTTCTTGCCTCCCTTTCGCTGCTCTTGCCCGCCTGGCATGTGACAAATAATAAAAATAAACGTGTTGACATTTAGAGGAATGAAATTAAATATAAAGAGAGAGTAGGAGGTGGCTGAGCGGCTCAGAACGTGTCAGGTGCAGGCAGCCGAGGTGTGTGCAGGTTTTGCCCCGGCAGGAACATCCCCGCCCCCTCCCCCCACAGCAGACACAAACCCGCACGCAGCACCCGGCGAGGGGCTTGGCAGCTCTGGCCGTGCTGTTCTGCCTGAGTGCTGCTGGCTGAGGGGAGGGAGGTGTCGGAGATCCTCTCCTCCATCAAGAGATCTCTGCTCGCACACTCCTCCTGGAAAACACGGCGCGGCTTGGGGGAAGAAAACAGAGGGGAGCCTCTCTGCTGAAATGCTTTGGATGCAGAGACCTCTTCAGAGGAAGAGAGTGAACTATGGCATATGTATTATTTTTAAAATGAGGAGTGTCCTTTTAAATAAGGGTGGCTGAATAAACATACATAAAATACTGCAACCCATTTCAGAGGACTAACACCTGGGATTAGCTGATCTGCATTGTGAATAATGTCAGCATCAGAGCCGGCTTGGATTGGATTTTCCCTGCCAGAACAGAGAATATCAGCAGCAAAAGAAACCAGGTGGCAGAGAAAAATGCGGTTTGAAATTTTCAAAAAGCCTTCTAAGAAACCATTGCAATTCTTCCTCACCCCGTGAAAATAAACCAGTAGGTGTGCCACGTACAGCAGAGCCTGCCAGTTCCTGCTGGGAGCTCTGTCCCTTTCATATGTTTTTTAGCTGTGTTAGAAAGAACTAGAACCAGGCTTGGTACCATCATCTGCGTAAATAGGGACACTGTAGCTTTGCAGGTGCTGATATTTCTGTAAATAAATTAAAATAAGCCAAATAGCAGGGTAAGCAACATCTTTTCAGGACACTTTTAAACATCAGTCTTATAATAATAGGATACGTTCCTGAAATATTTGCAGGTTTTGGAATGGTAAGTAGTTTACATATAGATTAAACCATAAAAATGTGATCTGGTGTAAGCATATACATTGGATTTAAGTTTAGCACTGCACGTTATGATGATTTCTCAGTAACTCCAAAATTACAGCAGCACTTCATTTTACTAACACTGAACAGTGGCTCAAATGAAAAATTAATCACAAGCGTTCGCTATTGATCAACTTTATGGTTTCATATTAGTCGTCGTTTCTTATTATTCTGTTTTGATTCCTTGCAGATTAGAAACAAAAACAATAGAGGAGTTCACCCCCTGGATCTTAGCCTTGGCCTTTTGCAAGTGAGCAGAAGAGGAGCTGTCAGGCTGTGCATGTCAAGTAGCCGCTCGGCTGTTTGACAGCTTCTGGGTTTCAACCCCATTGGGATTGAGGCAGCTCAGGAAACCATGAGCGATGAGTCCTGTCGCCTGCTGACGCTGCTCCAGCACCATGGCAGGCATTCCGTGATCTGACAAGAGGATACGTCTTGGGGAGGCAGCGCTGGGATCCGTAATTGGCTTCCTGGGAAACTACAGCTGGTGGATAGGATGTAAAAAGAGGTGCACACGCACTGGGATATTGCTACAGTCTTGCCGAGCTCCTGGATCCGCTTGGAGGAGAGGATTTTGCCACCAGTCTTGTTTTTATATCTCCCGCTTTGGTAATGTTGGCTTTGGGGAAAATTTCTGCTGACTCACCCACGCCCAGACACCTTTCTCAAAACCTGGCTGACCAGTGAAGAACCCTACCGACACATTCTCCCCTCCGGCCCCCTTAGTGTTCCCTTCCATCCCGTGGGGCCCCTGCAGCCCCCCCCGTCCCTTGGCGGGGGTGAGCACGCCTGAAGCTCCGAGCGTGGCTGGTGTCCAGCAAGATTTTACCCTGTCTGCCCCTGGGGCCCCAGCGCCGCCCCCCGCCGGCACTGCCGCCCCACTCGCTCGCCCCAGGCCGCGCAGGATGGGGGCGGCGCTGGTGCGGCGCGGGGGCTGCCTGCTGCTCTGGCTGGCCCTGCTGCTGGGCTGCTGGGCTGAGCTGGGCAGCGGGCTGGAGTTCCCTGGGGCTGAGGGGCAGTGGACCCGCTTCCCCAAGTGGAATGCCTGCTGCGAGAGCGAGATGAGCTTCAACATGAAGACGCGCAGCTCCAGCGGGCTGGTGCTCTACTTTGATGACGAAGGCTTCTGTGACTTCCTGGAGCTCATCCTCACCCAGGGTGGGCGGCTGCAGCTCAGTTTCTCCATCTTCTGTGCTGAGCCTGCCACCTTGCTCTCCGACATGGCAGTCAATGACAACCTTTGGCATGCCGTGGTCATCCGCCGCCACTTCAAGAACACGACTCTGATCATCGACCGGGCTGAGGCGAAGTGGGTGGAGGTGAAGTCCAAGCGGCGGGACATGACTGTGTTCAGTGGCCTCTTCTTGGGGGGGCTCCCGCCAGAGCTGCGGTCGGCAACGCTAAAGCTGACGCTCTCCTCTGTCAAGGACCGCGAGCCCTTCAAGGGCTGGATAACAGATGTTCGGGTCAACTACACGCAGACGTCGCCGGTGGAGAGCCAGGAGGTGCGGCTGGACGACGAGCAGAGCCGCCTGTGTGCCCGGGAGGATGTTTGCCTCAACGGAGGTGTCTGCTCGGTGCTCAACGACCAGGCTGTCTGTGACTGCTCACAAACAGGCTTTCGGGGGAAGGACTGCAGTGAAGGTAAGGCGCCATCTTAGCTTACCCCGCCGCCCCCTTTGCGTAGTGGAGGGGACGGGTAGGAGGTCAGGCCTGCATGGAGTTTCATCTGTATGAGTGGGTCTCGCTCCCCTCCCCGCTGCCTCCCTGCTGCCTCCTCTCTTCCTGCCTTCCCCCCCCCACGTGTCTCTGTGGCAGACCATGGTGCCATCACTCCTCTGTTCTCTGCCGGGGTGGGCAGGGGGAGGAGGACATCATCTGAGTATCTTCTGATGGCAGGGTGAGATGTGGGGTTGTCCTGGGATGAAGAAAGGACAGGACCTCAGTGCCAGGTGCTTCCCAGCCGGGAGGGGGATGGCCAGTGTCATACTTGGCCTGAGTTGAGGGAGAGGGTGGGAAGCTTGCAATGAGCAGCTGGTGGCAATTAATTTTGGGAACAGGGAAAGCAATGTGAAGGGGAATTTTGCTGGATGAAGTGCAAAGATGACCTGGGTTTATTTTTGTAGGGTAGTGGAGACCCAGAGTCTGTTTTGTGTTGATACCTACCTCTGTTACGTTGTTGGAATAAAATCAGTGATTTATTTGGGAATTACTTAAATCGTTGCTGAGGAGGAGGAGGATTAGACAGAGGATTGTGGTTTTACACATATGTGAACGGTATTGCTTTGTGATGTATTTAGCCATTTACAATGCTAGTTTTAAAGAGAGAGTACAGAAGGACAAGGGGAGAGTATACACTCCATGACCGCAAAATTCCTGAGGAAGATAGAGCTTAGAAAAGCAGTTTTCTGAGTCTCATCTGCAAATAAATCACTGAGTAAAATATGGTTCATATTCAGTGCCCATTGTTTTTGGTGGTTGGAAGGATTGTGAACATTTAATGCAGATACATGTAGGATTCGTATTGTTTTGCTACTAAGTGTACCACTGCTTGAAGCTAGGGAAGCATAGAGAGTACCTGTGTTATGTGCCTAAAACATAACTTACAGGTATACAAATGAAATGAGACCAAATGTATCAAAGGAGAATGTAATGTTCACGTCAGAATTTGAGAGCAAAGACCTGAGTGTAAAATGTAGAAGGTAAATATAAATAAGATACTACGTAGGCCAAGTGAAAATCTTCACTGAGTGGCTGCATGACATTTATAGCTGAATAATTTTGCCATTTCTATCAGATTTCACTCATTATAAAAAAGAAAATTTCATTTGTGACTGTGCTTTATTATGTAACACCTTCTGTCCTTAGTGTCAGTACCCAAAACACTACAGTCATTCTGCATCTTGTTTGCTTTATCAGTTGTTTATCTCTCATCTGCCATTCTTTAATAAAAATCAAACCTTATAAACATTTTAAAGTAAGTTTTAGTAAGTGAAGAGCAGATGGTAGTTTAACGGAATAAGAAATTTGCTTCTTTGATAGCAGTCCCAGAAACAGTAAAATGAAGTATCTTCTATATTAGTCTAAATCATATCAATAAATTTAGCATTTGAGGGGGAATTTTTAGTACATGGCACTACGTAGTACATAGGTATACGTAAAATATTGAGTTGTCTGCGTATCTTTGAGTCTTTGGGTCTTATTTTAAACTGAAAGGCAAATTCTGAGCTGTAGCAGTTTGATTAAAGCAACAATCATCCTTTATGTATCATTATAAACTTACATACATTAAAACTGTTTACTTAAAGTGATTTTGAACATATATAAGCGTTTCATATAAATATTATAATTGCACGTAAAATTAGATAAAAAATCTTATCTTTAAATAACAGAATTAATGAGATCATGAGCTATTTTTAAATAATATTTTAATATTTAGATTTAATCTTAATGAAATAGAATATTTTTATATAAGCATATATAATATAGTGCTTGTAAGATGGTGACACTGAGAATAATTTTAGAATCCACCAAATTAGGGTAAAATACTGGCTTCAATCAAATTATAGAGATTTTAGAATTGACATCAGTGGTATCAAGATCCCCCTAGCATGTCCCTTGACCACTAAGAAGCCTTATAAAATAATAGCAAGACATATAATTTTTGCTTAGACTCATCCTAAAGTGTTCAGGTTTTGATTTCATTTGAAATAGGAGACAGTATTTCCACTGATAGCAATATAAATTGAATTTGTATCTGTTGATTGAAAAAAAAATAACTTAAATTCAGATCAGTCAGGTTTGATGAAGGGATTAGTAGCTACTCATATGTGCTACCAAAGATATTGAACTGATTTGTAATTAATGATTTAATCTTCTAAGAAATAAAAAAGTAGAAGTGTAAGTGAAACCATTACATTTGGCAAGAAGGAAATCCTGGCTATCCTGTTATTTATTTCTTTATAGCCAGCATAGAAATTTTGTTGTTGAGTTATGATCTTTTCTTTCTGGAATGTGTCAGTTTTCCACAAACCTTAGTAAGAGGTTGCCATCGGTGAAGGATGGAGGATCATCTCTAACTGCAGTGATGTGAAGGGAGACTTTTGAGATTTCACTCTTTGTCTTGTTTTAATTAGAAATGGTTTAGATGTGAAAAAATACCAAAATGTCAATTTTTATCTGAAATTGTAACCAGATGTTCTAGTTGGTACCTTTTTCCTTCAAGGTGAAACACTAAAATCCATTCTCCTTCGAGATCTATCTGTATTATGTATAAGCTTAGATTTTCTGTATCACTGGCTAGGCACAGAGTTCAGTGTTCAGTGGTATAATGAGCACTTCAGGAATTGATAATAGTAAAAACAAAAAAAAAATCAACTTTTTCTAATAATTTTAATCCCAACTTGCACATTTAAGAGATTAGGAAAAAAACAGATTTAAATAGACTTAAAGAGTCAGTGCCTCTGGCCTTTCAGGCCTTAGGAGGCATTTTTTATAGCACCTAAGCCTCCCTGCCCTTCTCTCTTCACCTTTGAAAATCTCATTAATTTCTCTTGAAGTAAAGTTTTCTTAACAGAATAAAGTTTCACCAAGTTTTATTTGTTTTGAAAATCCTTTTATATTATAACTTCCTCCCAGTAGTGGTAAGAGTAGTAGGCTTAACTGTCCTTGTGCCTCTTTAATCCAGGAGTAGCTTCATTTACGTTATCCAAACTACGCCGGAGTGAGATCTAGGAAAGTATCAGATGTATTGCATTCAGTCAAGTTCTTAGTTCCGATAGTATCTAAACTCTCTTCAGTGGGAGATTTCGCATGAATCACAGAATAGGGACTGGAGTTCTACTTGAATATTAAGGGCGTGCTGTCTACAGCAGAGAAAAATATGATGTGTAGCAGTACTGTTGTTGGCTGAGCTGAGTGCTTATGGGTAAAGACAGTACAAGAAGCTTCTAAAAGAGAAAATCTCTGTTTAGTACTGAAACAGGCAAGGGAATATTATTTCATGTAATAGCGACTCAGCAGAAGGAAAAATACACAAAATTATGGTAAATTTTGTTAGAAATAAGACTAGCATTAGAATAAACCCCGACTGCCATACCAATTTTCTGATAAATTCTTTGACATACACCATAGTCTTCTCAGTGAAAATTATATTATTCCGTGAGATGAATCAAATTGATATGGTGTGATTTTGCTAAAATAACTGTTTGTTAAAAAGACTGATCTTAAGAATTAAATTAGCAAATTGAGTCAGGGTCCTAGAAGGTAGGGAGAATATATGCCTCCTACCAGTGAGCCTTGGTATTTTTCTTTCCATTTCGTTTCTTATGTTTAAATTTCAGAACAAAACCAAGTATTACACTGATAAAATATTGACCTTCTGACTTAAGGTGGAATTTATGATTTTTCTTTCTATCTCAATTTGTATTAAAATAACATAGTCCAGTATCCTGTCTGAGAAAATAGACAGATGCCTCTGGAGGAGGCAATGAAAACCATGTTACACGCTTTACTGTGGGAAATGTTTCTCACTGAACCCAGCTTCTTGCCGATTCATGACCTTCTGCGGTTCTGTATCTGTGACTGTTCAAAGAAAATTACATGTGGGGTGATTTATCTTTCTAAAATGTAGCTGGGCTACTTGCCTCAATATTAGGTTGTTATAGAAACAATTACTCTGTGGATTCAAAGTCTTCTTGTTTAGAGCATGGTTTATTTTAACAGTCCTGCTGAGTTTCTGTTTTGTGGAAAAAATGAGGACTGTTCATGCAGCTGTTCACTGTAAGAGATACTCTTCCTTGTCAGATACTCAGAACTTGATGCCAGCTATGGTTTGAACTGTGAAAGGGTTTTTTTTTCTTTTTTTTTTTTCAAGGAAGTAAATTCCAGATGTCTCGGGCTGGCCAGCATTTAGATTTGTTTGTTTGGGTTCTGAATATATTACATCAATCTTTGTTGTGCGTATTTGCTTCTTCATGTTAACTTTTAAAAAAGTCATCCAATATTCATATCTTTTTGAAAATTTTCGTATTATAATTCATCCAATTCCCTTATGTATTGAATAAAACATAGAAATATCTTTGGGCATGAATTATATTTTTTGAGATAGATGTTTGAGCTCAAAGTGATACTGTTGAACTCATCGTACGTAGTCTTATAAGAATAGTCATCGTGGTCTTTATCCTTCTTGAATACTTAGCTAAATATATTACCGAATAGTAAATAGTGTGAGTAAAAGTTTTTTTTATGCTTCAGAATCTTTACAACTCACATCTCTATTAAATATACATGCTAAATTTCTTGTCAGTGCCAATAGCTTGGATGGCAATACCAGTTTAGGAGGAGAAATAGAAATCCACTGGAGATTATGCTAAAATTCTCATGATTGGATTAATTTAGCTAAAGTGTTTAAATTTTATTTCATTTTTTTAAAATAGTGGCCTTTTTTTTTTTGTCTGTCTAGAATCCTGAGGGCAGATAGTGAAATAATTCCAAAGTCCAAAACTGTATTAAATCTGTGCCCTTTGCATTCAGTTGTATTCAAAAAGAATGCTTATGTCAGCTTAAAGGAGAATTTTGCATTTTTTTTAATGCAGTTTGATAAATTATTTTGTTTGCCAGAATTTGGCATTATGTGATATTGATTTCAATATCTGCCTCATGTAAAATCACAGCAATTTAAATCCTGTGTCACTGGTAATTAGGATTTGGCAGTCTGTTTTATATTATCTTCTAAGAAAGCAACTTGTTGAATATATCTAATCCTTTAAAAATGCTGATATTGAAATACTTCCAAAAGACCACTTATTTTATATAGCATACATCTTAGTACCCCAAGTCAATAATATGTTATACAGTGAGGTTGTTGTTTCCCTTAGTGCCTAACTGAGATGCAGGGCTCATGTAAATTTTGAGTTTATACTGCAAATTGTAGAATGCTAATATACAAGAATAATTTACATCTAGAAACGTAGGACATTGTGTCAGATTGGTTGTATTCATTCTGAATTTTAAAAAAATATTTAACAAAATTACTTACATTCCAATGTAATTACATTTCAAGGCTTGTGGGCATTTTAGACCAAATGCACTTGATCTTTTCTTAGCTGTGCATTGGTGCCCTAGAGTCTTTTAGCTATAGATGCTAGCCAAGGAGTTGTGGGAAAACATTCTGATTACAGAACATAAAATTTTATCTCCTCATCATTATAGAGCTGATAGATGGGAATGGGGAAGCAGACTAGCAAGTAAAACCAGTTCCTGGTAGAAACAGCTTGATGTAGGCACTAACACATAGAGCTTTGGTGTTTTATGTTTCTATTAATAAACTGATAAAAAATTGGCTGGTAATTTTAAATAAAGCAATTAATCCATCTCTTGATGGAATTAGTACAATGCCTCCTCTTCCAGAATGCTCGGTGTTACTTCAGAAAGCATGAAACCATAGCAGATTCTGCAAAAATGCTTTGTCAAGTTTATTGTCCTGAAGTTGAAATTGTATACCTTCACAAACGTGATTTTACAGAATAGTGAAGGGCATTTTGAGGTGTGTACCTTGTTTTACATGGGGAGTACATTGCAAAGACCACAGTATACTTCTTTCAGGCAATGATTTGTAACAAATGTGCATTTAGCTGTTGTGTTAATGTGATATATAAAACTGACTAGCAAAGTACATTGTATCTCTGATGCCTTTGTTTTGTTCTACCCTGACCAGAGTAGAATATTTACAAAATAATTTAGTTTTTTTTCCCCACGGAGATGATAATTTTCTCTGCTGACTGTTCTCCTGTGCTGTGGTGATGGAATCTAAGAGTTTTGCAGGTTCTTTACTAGCCTGGATTGTATTATCATACATGCAGTCAGTCCTTCAAAAGCTCAGATTCTCATCTGCCAAACTAAAAAGTAGATGTATGTGGTGCGTTCATGTAATGAATTATTGCAACCGTTCTCCTGGATTTTCGTGTACCTAGTAGAACCAATGAGCATGTCAATGCATGAAATACCCACAGCAACTCATGAATGAAGAAGGAAAAAGCACATGAGTTTGATACTGCTATCTCTGTGATCCTAGCCAGTTTGCGCCGCTTTGCCAGTTGTTTTTTTTCTCTTTTTTTCTATATGTCAGGATAAATTACTGATGCTCTATACAGGATTTTTTTTTTTTTTGGTTGGAATTTTCTTCCTGGAAGTTGGGATCTTAAAAAATCAGAATTTCTATTAGGAATTTGTGAAGGGAAGTGAAGACTTGAAGCTCCATCTACCATACTGCAACCTTTTTAGTCTACAGAAACGATTCTAATCAGCTGTCTTTGAAGCTGCCACTGTTCTTACTGCATATCTATCTATCCACAGCTGAGTACTCAGAATAGTGTTGGTTTTTTTCTTGTTCACAACTGGTCTGAAGTGAGGTACTTTCCTTTCATCTGACTAGATATTGGAAATGAGGCAGCTTGTCAACTGCTGACTACTCTTCCCTTGACAACTCAGCTCTTCTCATGGTTGTTAACAGTTCTTATCCTTTACAATATTATGACATCTTTAGAGAAATTATCCTTATTACAGTAAATGAATCCAAGATTAAATGGCTGAGGATAGTGGGGAATTCTGGCTCTCAGACAATGATTATATCATTTTCAACATTTCATTCTCTTTTGTTTCCAATGAGAAATTTGGGGATGAAAGCAGGAGGTGACCCCACTCATGCTTTGTTTGAACTCTTAGAAAAATAAGAGACAGAGGACTGCTGGAAGCTTTCTTCGAGAGCAGAATTGTATGATAGGATTTTAGATTTCTGTAATTTTAAGGAATTGTTTATGAATTTGGAACTATTTATCTGGGTCCTAGTAAGCAGCACATTTGGTGCCTTATAGACAGCCGAAGGAAATGTTTTCTGTTTTCACTTTCCATTGGAACCAATTTGAAGCCCCATTGACATAAACTTTGAATTAGGGCAAACCTAATAACCTACTGATTATGAACTCATTATTCAAGTGGGAATATGGTAACAGAGAAGATCGACGGCAAATTAAATAACATGCAGATTCTGACTGTAGTATTCATTTGAGAATATTGAGAAAAGACTTCATAAATTCAGATATATGTCTCCATCATCATCATCGTTATTGTCATCGTTGTTATCATTCATAAATTTCATGCATGACTATGAATAATGCTGTAAAGTTTATGTGACTGATTTTATTTTGTATTTAAGGGAGTCTGTAATTTGTGGCAAAACCTGTTTTACCAAAAAAAAAAAAAAAAAAGTGAAGTATATTCACCAGACTCACTTGCAGTTGCTGTCACTGCAAACAATAAAGCAGTGTGTTTTGCATATGTATGTGTTAAGTACCAACAGTGCTATGTAGATGTGCAAGTGAATGTGAATGTGGCATGATATACTAGGTTTTCAGATGCAAAGATCTGACTTTTTGATGGTTGTGTTTAGAGAAAGGGCTTTGTATTGCTCAAAGGCAGAGAAACTAGACTAATTCTTCCCACAGTGATGCCTTTTTGTAATTAAGGGAATTATTACAGTCATTATGGAGGCCGCTGACTTCTCACTCTTCCAGTGGAGTTGCATACCCGAGTTTGAAAGTTTCAGAAATATATCTTCATTTCTGATGTGGAATGACCTTCATGGTGATCTTTCCTTTCTATGCTTTTTAATTTTAACAAAAGACATAAAAAAAGACGTTCTGTCAAAGGAGGTGTTTAAAATAAGAAAATACTCCTTGAGTAAGATTATATGTACTACTTAGAAATTACATTTACTTTCTTTTTAAGAAGCATGTAGAAAATCACAGAATTAGTGGGTAGACATGGAGTGAAGGCTGTATCTCAATATTGTAATTTTCTTTAGAAGCTTTTCCCGATTCTTCTTATCCAGTTCTTAAAGGTGGCAGCAGAAATATTCACGCACATGTCAGCATTTGTACAATGGGTGTCTAGAGGACAGCTGTGACAAATAGTACTTTGCTTTAGGATAAATTACAGACCTGTGGTGCTAAAAAAAACCATCATTAATAAAAATATGAGAATTAGACCTTGATGCTACTAAAAAAATCCTTGGCACCCCGTTTAAGAAGGATATTTTCTGTCCTGATTCTGAATTGCAGTTATAAAAAATGTCTTAAAATACTCTAAAAAATGTTTAGCTTCTGCTGATTGTTATACAGCAACTAATTTACATTTGTAAAGTCAGATTCTTAACCTGGAAGAGGAGAGGAGGCTAAGTTCAGTAATTTTCAGTTATCTGTAATGGGGTGAACTGACGCTTCTCCTAGATCATCTCCTAGAAAAGCAGTGGAATTTTGTAAGAAGTTTACAGGAAAGTTAGTGCTGACATTGAGATTACCAGCTTTGCTTATTTTGTTTTCTGTTTTCTTCCATGTTTCCTCATTGTAGAAAAGACAGGTGAAACTGGATGTTAAAAACCCCTAGCTGTATGTCACTTCACTTTCAAGACAATCATGGGGAGATATAAGAAAGATTTGTAAATGGATTTTGTAAGAACTGATTAATGCTCTCCTCCTACATACTCCTCAGATGGACGTTACTGAACTTTCCAGGAGCTGACTCTGAAATTTGTTTTCTGGGTTTCTTACTGCAAAAAATAATTCAGAAATATTATCACCTGGCAAAAAACATGTTCTTTAGAACATGCTGTTTTTCAGAGATAAGTTGTGAACTGTCTTCGACATTAGACAAAAGAAGATCTGCCAGGTTTTGTTAAACGTTTTCTGAAGAATTCTGAGTGCAGATTTTATATTCATGCATAAATCATTCCTGACGTAAGTGTTATGAGGAAAACACCTGCATTTTCCCACTAGTTCACCAGGAAGACAAAGTGATTTGAATATGTCTTTTCCTAGACCAAATCTTCATTAGTTTTCCATGAATGCTGTCTCAGCTGTAGTAGTTTTCATGGATTTCTGTTTTTTGTCAATCTTCTTCAAATATTTGGAGGAGGGGCTAGGATGAAAGCTATTTACACGGCTGTGAACTTCTACCTTTATCTCTATGGCAGTTACACTATTGAGTCTGCCATCGTGAGAAGTTGTATGCTTATGGAGTATGGCACTTTTAAATGTTGTTTTCCTCCTACAAATTTTGAAACTCAAAATTAAAAAACAAACAACAACAACATTCGTCAGCTCAATTTGTTAGGAGAAAAATAATTTCACAGTACTTCTTATTCAGATTTTTGTAATGAAGAAGGTTCCAGTGACAAAAAGTTAATGTAATATAATTTTTGACTTATTATTATGCAAATCCACTGAAAAGCACATTTTCAATATTTGAAGAATAATTAAGATTCAGAGGTTTTATCTAGTCCCTTATCATCACCTAAATCTCATTCATTTTAAATATCATTGGAGGCTTTAACTAAATAGGGTTTTTCTTGCACGTTATGAATATGTACATCATTAAAAGGGGGTGATTAAACAAAGCTTTGTTACTCACTCATGTATTGCCGGTTGTGATACATGAGTCATGCTGGTGAATTTTGTAAATCTTAAATCACAGAAGCATGCACAGTAGTGCTAGCGGATAAACTTTCCTTCCTGTTTCTACCCTATGTGAAAAACAGAAACTTTGTGTATGGGAACTGTTGAGTCACGGCCTGAGCCAGTGATTGAGCACCTGGAGGAAAGTCCCAGTTAGCCCTGGGAGCACAGGTGAAGGCAATTCACTGTGTGACCGGAAAGGCCTCATTTAAAGGTTGACTGCCACTGAGGGAGAATCTCTTTCTGGAGGTCCCTTCTTGGTGGAGCTTTTCCCTGTGAACCTAGAATCTTCTGGTAAGGGTGAGTGATCTACTTCCCTTCCCTTGTAGCACCTTGCTATCGTGCTGATCATTCCATCTCTTTTGTAATGCCTTTTCTATTCTGTTGAACTTTCCGATTGCTACTCATATCTATTGGAATGGGAAGTCTAAGTTGATGGTACTGTAGTTGTTGAGAAGCAAAGCTCCGTTCAGTGAGTGGTGGCTTTCATCTTTTTTTGTTTCGTGTGTTTAAGGGTGAGATGCATCTCTCAATTTTGTATGCATTTGCATGAAAAAAAAGTAAGAAAAAGCAGTTAATAATGCTGTATTGCCGTGATTATATCTAAATCAAAAGGCATGTCTCTGAGAACTCACTAACATTTAGTTATTTTGATATTGTATTCTAATATGGGCTTGTTACTGCTTGAATAGTCTAAATACATAAGGTGACAGGTTTTGATGTTATTCAGCTTTGCTTTTTGTCAGCTTACTCTTGGGGAATTTGAAAAACAGTACATAATTATCTCTTAGAAACTTGGTTCTTGACCAGCCTGAGCTTTCAGTGACTTAAATTAGGCTTTTTATTGTCTAGAGAATGCACGGTACTAAGGGAATTAATTAACTAGACTTGGAAGGGAAAAATGTATTTAGAAATCATATACATTGTAGACAATATTTCTGGAATATTTTTATTTTGTAGCTTTATGATATTCAGTAGGGTCTCTCAGTCCATTGAGTAAAACAATTCGTCCAGGTACTTCTTTTGTGTTGGTATAAATCAGGATTCGTGCCTTCTCAAGCTAATATATTATGTCATTGTAAAGTAAGGGTAACATCAGAAGTTACTCTAGCAAAAAAAAAAAAAAAAAGTTCTTTCATAATATTGAAACACTCTAAAACCTTAAGAAGCAAGCAGGCTTTGCTTTGCCCCCCTGCTATGTAACATTAGTTTTGATCTTTTTAGAGATTTCTTTGCTTTGTTTGCATGTTTTGCATACGTATATGTTAACAACAAATCCGTATTCCACTCTTCATTATACCTGTGTAAATACAGGAAAAAAATAGGAATTTGGTAATGCAGTCTTCTCTTATAAGGTATTTTTTGCCACTAATTCATAATTTTATATGATAGCTCCACTACCCATCCTGATACCCATTCTGTATTAAGATTCTTGCCCTTTGAAATTAGACTGTAATGTATTTTTCATCCATACCTCTGAATCAATCTTCACAATCTTCTTGCTGTTCTTAGATACCCATTTGGTGTGCAGGTTTTTAAAGTATAGATCAGTGCAGGTGGTTTGCTTCTTCTCTAATCAACCTGTGTCATCTGTATCAGTCTATTGCAGTATGAACATACTGCACTCAAAAATCTGTGCTCTGAGAAAATTAATAAATTTCAAAAATAAAGCACTCAGGAGCTATGGACTATCAGGACAAAGGATTCTCTACGATTTTAATTTTATCCTTTTCTGGGTATCCGTTATGAAAGTCTTTAATTATATGGCTGTAAACCACTTTTTCCTTGAGTCTTCTGCCTCATTCAGAGCGTAGTCTGGATAATAAGTTCTTCAGTATTTTGTTTTCTCCTTGCTCTTCAGTGTGTAGCCTTGAGCCTTATTTATTGTCCATATTCAAACCAGCTCCGAAGAGAAATTATTAATTTTTCCCTGGGCTTTTCTAAGGTTCTCGTAATTACAATGGCTGAGCAGCTGTGCAAATATTAAAAATTACACAATATGCATGTAAGATGACACATGCAATTATCCCAGTTGTGGAGGAGAACTGAGACAAAAGTAACTGCAGGTAAAAGCATTCAGTAATACTGAGAGCACAGTCTGGTGTTTTCCCATGTATTTCACATATAAAATTGTATACATGATACATTTACTTTAACATCTCAACACAGCTCCTATTGACTTCAGATTACAGCTCTGAGAGATCAGCGGTGCATATTCTAGGTTATGCAGCAAGGCAAACTCCCAAAAATGCAAATGTCCTGAACAGTATAAGGAATGACCACCCAGAAAATGCCTAGCTTTAGGAACCTGATCTGGAGTTTCACATGGAAGGGAACACCAGCTCAGGCTCAAGTTAGGCTACACACCCATGGTCCAAACTGTCTTTCTGGAGCTTTCTGATATAAGACGTTTCCATTAGCTCTGTACAGATTTTTCCAGGAAGTTTACAACTAGAACAGATTCGGGCAAGCTTTCAAAGGTTTGGCAGAAAGGCTTAACCCTGAAAGTCAAGTCACTCCTGCCCGAGTGGTTTTTATTTTTCTGCTTCAAAATATGACTTAAGTCAAAAGGAAGTAGAACAGAAGTGGAGCTTACTTAAAGTTTACTTGGGGGTTTACTCCTGCTAACACAAATGTCAGATTTTCAGCTGAGCTACTTGAGGTGTTCTTTTTTGGTGACTGAGTCAAAATTATTATTTTTTTTAATGGACTAAATGTAGATTTCCTTACTGTACTGGGTTTCTCTCATTTTTCTTCAATGTAATTGATCTGTGGGAAGTGTATAAGGAGAGAAATAAAGCAAGAAAAAGATTGTCATTTCAGTACATTTCAGATTTTCTTAAGGAATTGACTGAATTAACTTTTGAGACGCCCATCTGATTGTTCAGTAAAATATACAGTATTTGCACATGTGCTTGTTCAATGGTGCCATTGAAACATCTTTGCTTAAAGTTAGATACCTAAGAGCCAAAAATGCAGTGCTACTGTTTGAGTTGAGCAGCCTGCATTTTCAGGATACTTCTCTTTGTAGGAGCTACATTTATTGATGTTCTAGGAACCTTGAATACATCTTTATTATTTTTGTCCTTATTTAGAGATTCTTACTTCCTATACTTAAAAGTAGCTGTTTCTCTATTTCTTTGTGTATTAAAAAATTAAGAAGATTAAAAAGTACTACTTATCCATTTTGATTTATATTTTTAACTACTGCCTTGTACCATTTGACTGTGAAGCATGCAACTGGAAAAAAAAAATTAAAACAGGAGCAGCTGAAGACAGGGTAAAATCACACTTGAATTCCCTGTGTTTTTTTGATCACTCCATTCACATAGTTCCACTGTATGTGGTTGGATTATTTGTATGAGTATTTTTTCCTTTGATCCACATTATAAATGTGTACGCAAACATGGTGGAGATTAGCATACTTGTTTTAATAGTAAAATAAAACAAAATTTGCAAGCATCTGATTATTCTATATCTTACCTCAAGATATTTAATCACCCGATGAGATTTTAAGGGACATGAAACCTTTTTATTTCCAAAGAGTTAAATGGAACTATGCTTGTGAGAATGAATAGAGAGGAAGTGTTTTAAAAAGAAAAAAATGTAGTAAAAAAAAAAAAGCTTGGAAAAAATAATTTAAGAATAATCAGACAACAGCTAAACTGCAGAATCATGGCATGATCAATGAAAGTCCTTACAATTGTAAAGTCTGAGACCGGTGTTTATATTTTTGTGTATTATAAATGTTATTCCTATGATGTGATCTTATCAGACACATCTGATCTGGTGTTTTCTGAATAATGAGTTTAAATTTAAAATGTGTATATGCACATAGTTTTTGCTCAAGTGTAGTATGTGTTTCCGTTACCACATCTTTCTTGTATTTTCTACAAAACTATTGCAGTATTTCTTTAGAAAGGCTTTCATTCTGCAGGAAGATAGTACCAGTCCTCTCCAGTCTGATATAAAATCCCTACAGGCTGTTTTTTGCTAAACAGTGAAGGGAATATAATATAATGCACTCTGATTTTACTGTCACTTAAAATGTGTCCCCAGCTCAGCAGTACTCCTCTGCAAACTTTACTTTTTTTCTTTTGAAACATACAAGATAGTATACAAAGATGGAAGCAAAAGTTTGCTAGCCTAATGGAGATGGCAACAGGAATTAAATGTACTGATACTTTGACTGTTGTTTAAACTACTACTCACACCTACCAGACTCCTCAAAATACCAGCTTCTGTTAATTGAACATCCTGTTAATTACAACATTCATGCAGTTCACAAACTGGCAAAAAATCCCAGTTTAATAAAATTCTGGAAAATAACCTGTCCGAAACACAACTTTGTGATGGCTCCCAAATTTAAAAAAAAAAAAAAAAGGTTATTTTTGAAGAATTAGTTTTCTTATTAACCAGAGGCATCTTTATTTTACAATGGTTAGTATGCCATCTCTAGAGTCTGTATTGGTAATATTCGTAAGAGCTATTTCTCAGTATTTTTTAACTTAATGCAATTCTTAGTTTATCTCAGGAATTTTCAGTCACTTGTAAAACAGCAGGTGAATCTGCATGCTCTAGGTGCAGCTAAGAGGAGAAAACAGTATTGCTGCTGCACCTGAGATTCTCTCTCAGATGTGCCCGGATCTGTGTACGTGGAATTGTGCTCTAGCTTGGTCCTGCTATGGTGGTTTGTATAAAGGGAGAGCTTTTGGGAGGACTTTGTTAATTCCAGGTCATTGGATAAAAGAGTTACCCAATGTGGTTATGCCAGTTGATCTGAAGAAGCAAATGAAAAAGAATTTTTTAAGAGCCAACATGCAGTAGCGTATAGGGAACCAAGCTCTCCTGCTCAGCTACATCAGAATGGGGCACGTGACAGGACTCTTATTTGTGTTTCTTGGAATTTGTCTGTATTGCTGTAATTCATTCTTGCAAACAGTATGGATTATCAATATTCTTCCCAGAAGAATTTATTAGGGAATTTATTGGGAATATTTGGAAAATCTTCAGTGATTTGGAAATATGTTTTAAAGGAATCGGTTTTCAAAGACAAATAAGACAAAATTTCATCCCAAATAAGCCTAATAACTGTACTATATCTTAATAACAATCAAGCAGTTTTTAACTGAATTTGAGAACTGGGCCTTCATTATGTCTGAGTCAGAGGCATCAATTACAAATGATATCTCATAGAACCTTTTAGTACTGAAATTTTCATAGATATGAGAAATATGTGCTCTTGATAGTTGCTTTGCTTTTAGAGCCGCATTTCAAAGCAGGATGCTGAACTGTATTTCAGTTTATTTTCAATATGTTTTCTTTTCCTGACTTTATGTAAAATGTAGCCTGGACAGCTGATAATAAAATAATAGACTGACAGTAATGTTTAAACAAACTACTGGTAACCAAATAAATGATGTCAGGGGAAGAAAGTAGCTTAAATATTGGAAATGTTATTAATGTCATAGTATTATATCAGGCAAAGCAAATCATTGGTTAATGAGTTAAGTATGTACTGTCCTTCCAGCTCTAAAAGTTGCACAACAGTCTCAACATGAGTCATCCTTCTTACTGCAGGATGGTCATGCTTGCTTTGTAAGAACTGTATTTTATTTAATATATGACCAGCTACAAGCTCTGAAATGTTGGATTTCCTCATCCAGTCAGTTTATTTGGTAGGGAGCCTTGGTTCTTGGGTTTGGTAGCTGGGTTTTGCTTTTTACAGAATTCATCACAGTTAAGAGTTACTATGAAAAAAAGTCTTTTTAAGCTTATATGCAGATATTATTTATTCTTTAAAAATTGTGTTGTTTTTTAGAAATGATTACATCAGATGAATGGTAATCATCTGGAAGTATAGAATGGACAAAAAAGGAGAGATGAAAGACTAAGAAGTAGTTAAGTACTGGAAATGGGATTTGGAATAGCTATTTTATTTTCAGAATTTGATTATGAGTTCCTTATATCAAGTATTTAATCTCATAGTTTTTCTTACATAAAATAAGGTTAATAGCATTCACTGATTTCCTGTTTTGTGTGCTAATGTCTGAGATTTCAAAGAATATTTTGCTCTGTTTATAACAACATCATCTACAACAGAAGTGGGTCTTGTTTATGATTCTAGACTTTATACATTATACAGTATTAAGCTTGAGATACAAACATTGGAGCAAAAATAATAAATGTTTGTAATTCATGCTATTCCAGATTTCTCTGAAGGCAGCAAAGTTCCTGCTATACTAAAACATATTCTTTATGAACTTATTCTTCTTATGGCTCTTTGAGATAATGTCTTTGGGTGTGGTACGTTGTTTAGTTCTAATAGCGTAACATAGCAACAAGACCTTGTTAACAAGGTTAATATATCCCTGAATAAGACATTATCTATTTATGAAGGGGTCTTTAAAAAATGTACCCTCAAAAGACTCTTAATTTTATCTCCTTTGCAAGCAAAAGTAAAGATAGTTTTTGGAAATGAACAGAAGATCTATTAAAATACATACAAGATTGTATTTTCAAGGGATCAGTGCCCACTGATAAAAATATTATTTTTAGGCATTCTGCACTTCGATAGTACTTGCTGGTGATACTGTATGAAGGATTTTGGAGCTTCCTGGCAGAAAGCATTTACGAAATGTCATAGAATGCAAAGCTTTGTACATTGAAAGTGAGGTGTAAGGGAAGAAAAGGGATTTTTCATGAAGGCCTGGTTCTGCAAAGACTTGTTTTCACCCGTTCTGATGTGCTAGAGCTCACTTGGATCAAATAAAGATAAAACCAGTTTGTTGTAATTTTTACCCTCATGATGTAGAATGCTTGAAAGCTGTCTTAATAGTTCTTTGCGTTTGTAATGGTACATGCTTTTGAAAGAGAGAGAAAGTAGAAGTTACGCTCTTTGCCGTTTTCAATATCCCAGTTAGATCTGGAGGTAAGATCTAATATATATATTTTTAAATTTGGTTTCCACAAGATCCATGTTGATTTAAGTCCTTCATGAAGGAATGTTGTTTCTCAGCACTTTGTTTATAGAAGTACTCTGGAACAAACAAGTCTTTTTGGCAAGCCAGGATATTTAGTTTGAAGAAGCAAAGTGTTCATTTTTTTGGAGAATAAATTTTTGTTAATGTTATAGAAACAGTAAAAAATCCTGCAAGGCCCCATTACATTTAAACAATGCTTTTTTAATACCCTAACAAATAATTTGCAGTGGCAGCTTGTTATGATTTTCAGCAAAAAAAAAAAAGTTCTTAAGCTAGCAATTTATACTTCATTTTAGCAAGAGAACATATTCAAGAATAAAATACCATTTGAAGAACTTACAAATGACGCATAGTAAAGAACAGCTAAAGGAGGATACTTATGCAATACATGTGAAATTTAGATAAGAACTTGTTTTGGTAGAGCACCGTTGCCCAGTTCCTGGCAGTGTGCTCCAAGTGTCCCTCCTTGAATGGGGATTGGATGAGATGACATCCGGAGGTCCCTTCCAAACGTAACAACTTTTATCTCTTCATAGTGCAAACTTATATTCACTGAGAAATCACAGAATGGTTATAAGCGGTTTATGGCAATCTGTATGAAATCAAAGTAAAAAAGATCTACATTTTCTTGTGGGGGTACAGCAGACTTCTGAGTGACAAAGTGAAGCAGGTATTTTCAGCTCATTGATGAATACTCAATAGAGAATCCAAAGAAAAGGAATCTGCAGCTCAGGAGTCCTCTTCAAAGCTTGCATTCATGCTTCTGTAAAAAATGAGATTGCTGGAAATGGAGTACAAGTTCTCCAATGGGTATCAAAGTGTCTTTTTCAATGGGCAGTCATTCCTGAAGAAATTACCAAATGAACTAACCATATGGCCAGTCTGGAGGATGTGGGGGGGGGGGAAGTAGTAAACCAGCAGGATGTATTTGGACTATAGTTTTACTCAGGACAGGTGCTTTCATATTTTGTTTATGGATTGACCAAAAACTAATAGTTGACTGCAATGCTAATGTTAAAATTTGACAGTGGCACTGAATTTGTCTGATCTTGGAAAGGCTGGCTTATGGGGTAAAACGTTCTGAAAGGATATCCTGAAACTTGATCTCTGAATCAGCAGAGATCATTGTACTTCATGTTTATTTATCTGCATATCAAAACAAAAGGCTCCTCCCTCTGCTTTAATTTACTTTTGTCTCTTTTTGTAGCTATACGCTTCATGTTTCTTTTCTCATTTTCTTTGTTTGTCCTCCTCTTAGTTTAGCATCCTCTTATTTTTTTTTTCCCCTTTGACTAAGAATTAGGCAGAGCAGCTAAAAAGGGACACGTCCAATAACCTTCAATTTTCTTAACCCTTGTTTTTCCAAAGAGAATAGTTCCAATTTCCACATGAATAGATCTGAGCAGCTAAAGAGATATTTGTATCGGGGTAGCCTCCATCACAATAGGGGGCAGTTGCACTCATTTCAATCTAGAATACCACAAAACAATTACAAAAATGAAGTTTTGTTTCTGTATGTTGTGAAATGTGGATCTGCATAACCATGATCAAACAGAACAACAATATTTTGAAAGGCTTTTCATAAAACCAGTTTCTTTACTTACTGCAGGACTATTACTATGTCAATTTCTGTTAATCTAGTGAACAAAGTTGGATTTTTATTTGCCACAGATTTTGTGTTCTAGGATACTAGATTAATTGGTCTGTTCCATTACAGCATCACTAAGGGCTGTTGGGTCAATTTAAACGTCTCTTGAAATGTGTTGCTAACTCTACTGCTGGACAGTAACTGTACATTTCCTCCTGACTGTGCTCACAATTGTATGCCAAAAAATGCCATGCAGTCTTCTGTTCAGCACTTAATCTACTGTTAATATCTCCAGGTCTGCCAGCTGCATTCATGTCACTACAGAGCAGTATATTCTTTTACTGCGTCTACCATTCCAGTTTAGGAAGATGTACCTGTTACTGCCAACTATTCCTTTTTTTGTTTTAATGAATATAATACTCATCTTCTGTTGATCTAATTTTCTAAGAATGACAAGTTGTCTGAAGTTCTTAAGCAGCTTCCTCTTAGCATTCCCTAGTTATCACATTGTCTGATTTGCATTGCTGATTCTTTTCCGACGTTGAACCACATTACACTAAAATTTCCTCCCTCAGACGTTTCATTCTTATTCTAAGTCAGACTTACTCATATTCCTTAGTGAATGATATTTAACACACTGATAAAGATAAGGAAATATGTGTAGTAATAATAATTGGTTTCAGATGGCCTATATTACTGCAGATGGCTTCTACAGTGTTGAAGGGTTTATAGGAAATATTTCATTCCTTTACAATCAACTTGAGTGCTCTGCTAATCCCCTTACTGCTGTTTCTTCCTATTGGTGTTCCTTACGAACAGTTCCTTTTCCATCTCTGTTCCTTCATGGTGGTCCTTTCCAGTGTTCAGCAGTGTGGTCCTCTTCATTTCAGCCTTCCCAGTGCTGCCCCAGCTCATGTTTTCTGTACGGATCTGTCTAAAAGGCTTACTGTTCAAAGAGTTTACCCTTCTTTGTTCACATTATTTGTTCTTTGCCTATTTTTGGACTCTTTTTCTCCTTCAGACCACTGTCTCTGGCCTTTGGCTGCTCACAGTAATGATTTTTCTCACTCACAGTGAAGGCTTTGAAGCTGTGTATGAACAGGTAAACTCTTTCTATGTTAAAGAGTAATTTCATTTAACTTGTTTTTATTGCTCTCTCCTAAGGTGGGGTTTAGATGGCTTTAATTTGGTGTTGTAATGCTACCTACTGTAATACAGAATATACTTCATTAAATATATATGATACAGTTTCTTGTAAATATGCCTAGAAAGTGACACAAATGGAACAGCACAGTAACCAGGATCACCTGCTCAAAATTGTTAATTCAGTTCATAAAAGAAATCTATAATACAGTATTACAGAATTCTCATCTTTTGTAAGTCACACTGGAAGAGAAAACCATAACTGAATACAAGTTTATATTGGAAAGCTTTAAATGAAACTACCTACAGAAGTTATTTTGGGTGCCCGAATTTGGATTCCATATAGAAGGAGCGTGTCTGTGTTTTTTAATGCACTTCTTGTATTGCACCTGCTGTTGTTTCTTCTTCTTTGAAGTGAGTTCAAATGTGCAGGCAGAGAAGCTTCACCAGCTTTTCACAGGATAGAAAATGCTTCAATATCGACAGCTGCCTGGGACTGCCATAAAATGCCAGCAGCCCGGAACCTGCAATTGTACATGGAGATCAGCAGATAAAGTAGATGCAATTTTGTTCTAAATTATTTTGAAAGCTATTCATGAGCTATATTCATGATTGGACCTATGGTCAAAAAGCTAATTTTGCTTTTATCCTATCAATTACTTCATGGAGATGTCCAGTTATGTTGTTAAGAAAAGAATTTAGGCTTTTTTTTTTTTACCTTTCATGAAGCTAAGAAATAAAACAGAATTAGTCCAAAATCAAGGGCAAAAAGCAACAAATTAAGCAGTTTTTCTTACTAGTAACACATTTTACATCACTGAGAAGAAAATAAAAGCAATGAGAAAAGGTCTAATGATGTAGCTTATAAATTGCAGATTGCCTGTTTGGGAGACATAAAAATCGATTATAGTCTATAAAGAATATAATGGCATCACAGAAGGTTTGGAAATGCTGTCTGTCATTAGCGTTCATGAAGGGGTAGCCTTTCCCTCTGTGAAGATTTTTGTTCATCATTTGACAGTATGGAAACCAGGTTGCCTAGCTCTGCTGCAAAGTAGTTCTAACGTGAGGCTGAAGCTAGAGGAAGCTGAGGAGCCCCAAATGATAGGAGTTGGCTTTAATTGTGTTTTGTCTAACTTTTCCCATGGAAACAGAGGGTTTTCTTTTGTTGTATTTTCTTCTCCTTGTCAACAAAAGGAGGAGACAGTCTATCCCCTACCAGAGAAACGTAATAAAAATGTGGACTAAATCTGTTTCCAACCTGAGATAATTAAGGAGGAAGATAGTCAAGGTCCTTCAGCGTCAGCTAACAAAGAAGGAAGCATGGAGGAGCATTGCGTGCAAGCTCAGGAGAGAAGGAGCACATTTCTGCTTTTAACATTTGATCTTCTTGACTTTAACCTTTAATTACATCGGTGACTCTGTGTATGAGAGAGGCATTAAAACCTATTCTAAACTCTGATTTGTGAAACCTGTTTCTCTATAGGGAGAAACATTTTATGTAGTCCAGCAATTTAGTGAATCCTTACGCATGTAAACAAAGTTACAACTCTTCTTAGCTATTGCATAGCTCTTCAGTAAAACTGGCTGAGGTGAAACAAAGTTGTTGTGTACAGCTTCAAGGATCTTACCTAGAATTTGGAAGTGGTAATCCTGTAGTAATTATTTGCCAACTTGTTAAAATGCTGCTTGACTGCTATGGTGATCGGGAGCTACCAAATATGTGGTTAAACGATGATCATCTATCCTATTTTTTGGCTGGGAGAGAGGTTTTTTTCCCTTCATAGTAACTGGTGTAGTGCTGTGTTTTGGGTTTAGGGTAAGAATAATGTTGATAACACAGGGATGTTTAGTTGTTGCTGAGCAGTGCTTACCCTGAGTCAGAGACATTTCAGCTTCTCATGCTGCCCTGCCAGCTAGGAGCTAGGGGTGCACAAGTTTCTGGGAGAGGACACAACTAGGATAATTGACCCAGATTGGCTAAAGGGGTATTCTATACCACATGGCATCATGCTGAGCAGTAACCATAGAATGGCTAAGCGTGGACAAGACCTTAAAGGTCATGTAGTTCCAACCTCCTGCCATGGGAGAAGGGTTGCCAGCCTCTACATCAGGCTGCCCAGGATCCCATCCAATTGGGATAAAAAGAAACTGGAAGGGTTGGCTGGGTCTGGGGCTGCTGTTGCTCACAGACGGGCTGGGCATTGTTTGGCTGGTGGTGAGCAATTGCATTCTGCATCACCTATTTATTCTTTTGGTGGGTTTTTGTTTGTTTTTTTTCCTCTTTCTTATTAAGCCATCCCTGTCACAACATGTGAGTACTCTCACTTCTACCTTTTTCAGTTCTTTATCCCCAGCTCACTGCAGGGGGAGAGAGTGAATAGCTGTGTGGTGTGAGCTGCCTGCTGGGTTAAGCCACAGCATCAGCTAATGCTAGTTCTTGTATAAAACAGGCCAAACAAGTCATTTCATAACTGGAGGAAATTTGAAGGGATGTAGCTATGATGCAAGTCCAGGAGCTTAGCAGTGGAAAAAAAAGTCTTTGAATCTTTTAAAACTAAAGGATTCTCTTAAAAACTGAAATAAGAATCAGGATTCAGCAGTGTGTTTCATACAGGAAAAAAAACCTCTCATTCACATCTTTTAAACCAGCTCAAGGTGATCCCTCCTATTTTACAAGACCAAGGAAAGTTGACTTCCAAAGGCATTGTTTTTTTATTTTGAAGGACAAAATTAATGCAGTATGCCTACTTACTAAAGTATGCTTACTCGTAGCTAAGCTGAATGGATTTTTTTTAATGAAATACTAGATCATTAGAAAATGATTGAGAATTTAATGAAATACTCCTATGGAAACATGTAAGTAGCAATGAAGATTTCATCAGAGATAATTCTCATCTTAGTTTAGAAACAGAGCTGTATTCCTGTAGAGCCAGTATTCTAGTGCTGGGCCATTTATCAGCAGAGCCCTACTTCTTGAGTAAATAAAGAAATAAAACTGTCTTCAGAATAAATTAGATGTACATGTGCTTCTCGTATCTTGTACAAACGTAGATGTATCCAAACATGGAAGGGACCTCTTTTTTTTATAAGAATGAAAGAAAGCTTTAAAAGCCTTTACATTTTTTTTTACTTCAAGTTAAATCATACTAGCTCCAGCTGCAGAACATTGGAGAGACCCTTTTAAAACATAGAGTATTGCTGAATGTAGTCTTACGACAATGTAATATGCAAGGTATTTGCACTTCAATGTGACGTTTATTAGGAGGTCTTTTTTTGAGCTGGACAGACTATCGAGGTGCCTGGAGTGCTCTGTCTCTCCCAGAGATTACGAGTTTTCAGTGGGCAGGAAGCAGAAGGTGCGCTGTCTACCTCCATTCCTTGTAGCTTGTAGAGGTTTAGTCACAGTAATAATTTTTTTATCCTTATTTCCCTCTAGTTATAAAACAAGGGGTAAAAATAAAGGAGGGGGGAACCAACACCATGAAGTGATCAGAATCAGGAGTTCCCGTATAAGTTTGTCTTGAAAATATTTTTCTTGTATTTTAACTTTATGCAATAAGAAGATTAAGTCAGTGTATTCGTAAATCAATGTCAAGGTATTTTATTTATCAATGGTGTTGATGGGTAAAAACAAACGAGGGATGCTGCCTAGATCCCGTTAACAACTGATCAAGCTTGCATATGAGTGATTTCTTTTGGCATTTGTGACTTGCATTGAAAGGCAAGATTTGATCAAAACACACATAAATATGTGTCACAAATTTACATATAATTGCCAAACTTTCAAATCAGGAACTAATATGTGAAACTGTCAGTAAACAAATCTTTATACCTATAATTATCTGATTTAGATAACATGGCAGCTAAGTCATGGCCACATAATTTATTTGAAATATGAATGCTTCTGGCATGAAAAAAGATAGCCTTCTTAGCTATGAGAAAGTGAAAGAGAGATACTCCATTTCCCTTCCTCATAATACCTAGACTTATATTATGCTATAACATGGCTGCATTGTTTCAGCTGACTGACTTTAATGAGGAATATGGTGACTAAATGGCTTGGGCCTTGACAGTCCTGGGGAGTTGGCAGGTGTTAAAGAAACAAAAACCTTATTGACCATTTCACACATAAGCCTGGAGCTCTGAATTATGTTACCCAACAGTAACATACCATTTGCATGTTTTTATTTTTTGTTAGATTTCAGACCACCTTGGGTCTGATTCATACTCATCTGCAAGGAATCACTTATTTCTTGCTTTTAAAAGGGTTACATATGCATAAAATTAAACCAGGTTTTTATTTTGAAATTGTATGGTACAGTTAAAGAGATACTCAGAGCTATTTACAGGATTTAATGAGTTTGTAGTTAGGAAAAACTGACAAATTGTTATGTTAGGAGGAATCTAGAATATTTTGCTATCTTTTCTGATTGTTTCTAATAGCTGCATTGGCTCAGATGCTTAACAATCTGTCTTTCATAACATTTCATACCATTTTCTAACTGGAGGGTTTGAGACAGAAATACCCTTAAAAGGATATATCAAGCACTCACTCCCTTTGTCTTGAAATTAGTTCAAAATTGCTTCTGTCATAGTAGAACATTCAGTGAGCTAAACCTTGCGCTTGGGAGATACCAAAGCAGTGGAAGGAGGAGTACAGTGAATAAGCACTGCTATCGTTACGCTAGAGAAATAGCAAACCATGACCTCAATATCATCATGTCTTAAATGAACATGCCACTTAAGAAAATAACAATGTATTAGGGCTCTGCTGAAACATTTGATTTTTAACTGTATTGGTTGATCAGAAAGTGTAAAGAAAATAAGAATGAATGTGAGATTTCTGTGTTATAATTATAATGGTTAGCTAAATGTTGCTGAATGAATTACTGAATACAATGATGAGCAGTGATTTCAGTGTTATGCTCTCAAAATTAATTTTCTGGATGCTGGCAGAAGTTGTTTAACTAATAAATGAAACCTGTCGATAGTAAATTGTAACTTTGACAGCCCAGGAGTGCTAAGAGGAGAGGGGCAAGTGGCAGCAGTGCCTGGACAAGGTGTAAGGCAGACAAAATGACATTTTCTTTCTAATGTGGTTGCTAATTTCAGTACTTCCTTTTTTGTTACTGATGATATCCTTTGAAAATTGAACAAAATAATGAATTAGCTAAGTAGGAGATTAGAGAGTCGTTCTCATGGAGAACTCTTTTATGGGAAAATAAATTCAGTGCAAGACATCTGGAAGGCAAGAAATGTTCACATATTAAAGTTATTTTTGTCAGTGATGTTAAATGGTAATGAAAGAGAAGAGAATAGCTCAACTATGAACATGAAAATTCCATATCCTTCTTCATTTTGAACATAAGCGTATTAGTGTTTATCATATTTCATCACAGTTTCATATTGTATATTAAAAAGGCATAAAGATGAAAACGTAGCTGGGAACAAAAGTGGAGAAGGACAGAATGAATTTCAGAACTCAGTGGAAATATGCAAAATATAATACAAGGAAGGGGAGAAAAGAGATCCATATACCAGCTAACAGGAGTATGAAAGGAGAATTGTAAAATGATGAAAGAAATTGTGTGGACTTGTCTGGAGCAGAAGCTACAAAGAAGAGTACTAAATACATATTAAATAAGGAAAATAATAAATAATATTGTAAATAGTGGCCCACATTCTCCCCTGGATAAATAGATGCAGCTTCACTGATTTCAGTTTCAGCTATACTTATTAACAACCAGATCTATAGTAGTAATTTCCCTGTGGAAATTAAAACAAATTATTGACCTGAGGTCTTTGCATCTCTGCTCTATCCTAGCATGGGGGATTACTTCAGATTTCAGACTTGCCTGGGTTACTGTTATAAATCTTCCCAAAAGGTGCACTGATATTATCCTTAAATTAAAGTCATCCTGTGGTTCTACAAGCTCAGATTTCCCTAGGAAGCAGCATGCTTAGCAACACTGGTATCCATGGCAGTATCTACCCTGTAAGAGGCCAAATGTAGAAGCTCTTCGCTTTTCACAGTTTTTAATGTCACTACAGCCATGCTGCCTACCACTGGTTCCAGCCCTCATTCACAGCTGAAGCTGGACTGTGTGTAGACACACAGGTAGTTGTCTAGGTGCAATTTGGCCAGCTCTCTGCCTGATTCCAGTTGACTGAAGCCTATTGCGCATCACAAAACCTTTTAAAATGGGGATATTCTTAATCTTTTGTCTTATCCCTTTTCTTTTGGGATGTTAACTGGCTCCTTTATCCTTAGCTGTGGCTTTTGACTCTCTTAGACAACACCTGTGCTCTCCCTCATCTCCCAAAGCCTCTCCATTTGGGCCTTTGCCACCTCATCTGTCTCATTTCAGCTATTTCCCATGTTCCCAGGCCTCCTGGTTCCTCTGTCTTGCTCTCAGCAGCTGTCTTGCTCTGGCCTCTGCTGAACCACGGATGAGGACAGCATCTCCCACCCCTCCCTGGGCCTCTGTCCTCCATCTTGGCTTCTGGCCATAATGCTTCCACCTCTGCTGCCCCTCTGGAGCCAGTTCTCAGCAGCTGTACCCTGTCTCCCTGTTCCTGTCTTGCCTAGGCTGCAGCAGTTGTTGTTCTCTCCCCTGTGCCAGGCATCTGGGGGAAATCTTCCAGCTGTTTTCCCTCACACTGGGCCTGTCTCCCATTCTGCGCTCCTCTTCCTGCCAAGCTGTCTTTCTCCTCCTTGCCTGAGTTTGCGAGAGTTTTTCTTCCCAGGGCAGTACCTTTGGTGATACAGCCCCCTTTCGCATTTTGCCAGTTTCTCCTCACTCTCTGGGTCTTCATCTTAAAGTCTAGTCTGTGTCTTGTGTCCCATAACCAGGCCTCCAGTGTTTTCATCTTGACCTAGCTCAAAGGCTGCTTTCCTTCAGCTTCTGTCTGTTGTTGTCCCCTGGCTTCTCCCATTCCTCTTAAGCCCTTTCTCCTTTACTCACACTCTTTATCCTACTTCCAGGCCCTTTCCTATGGCTCCTGTTCCCCTAGCCCCGTGCTTGGGGCCCAGCTTTCCCTTCTCCGTCCCACGCAGTGGGAAGCAGTGTGGCAGCAGGTCAAGTGAATTCCTCCCTTCACACTTCATTATTGTGTGAGTGTATCACTGCAGTGACAGCCAAGTTGTCAGGATGGCCTGCAGAAACATCTGCAAGTCAGAGAACAGCATGGTCCATAGCAGAAATGCTGTTAAAGGGGAGACAAGCATGACCCATAGGAAAATCTGTAATGTAAGTTCACCATTGCAGCTATCAGGATTAATGAGAGCAAAGGCAGCATGAGCATCCAGAACGGCTGTGCAGTAAGCCATGGCTTGCTGCAATTGCTCCTCAGCAGGTAGCACCTCTTAGGGTAGGTTAGTGGAGAGCTAGCAACCGTAACTTGCTGAGACAGTTTTGGACAGGGAGAAGGTCTGCAGTAACAGTCTCTGCCACCCTGATGCCAGTCCCTGCCTGGCCTGCAGTGGAATGGGCTGTGTGCGCAGGTGTAAATGCTGCAGCAGGCTTTAATTTTCTGCCTCAGACAGAGCAAACTGCTTGTTACTGGCCAGTAAGGCAGCTGTGATGCTGAAGAGATTTCCAGCAGCTCACACCAATAAGAAAATGACATTTAAAGATAAGATCAGTCTCCTTTTTCTGATTAACTAATTTACCTGGTTAGTCCTTTAAGATGGACCTTTAGAAATGTCATTTTTTTTTAAACCTGGAAGCACCACTCCTTTTCTCATTGGGCGTGAGGGCAGCAAGCAACCCAGACTCTTCTTCGTACGGCTTCAAGGTAGTTCATCTGCTTGGAAAGCTTCTGCTTCTTCCTTCCACATCCAGAAAAGCCCAGATAGTCTGACCTGAAGCTCCAAAAGAACCTGCCTTAAAAAGTGTTTCTGGGAAGAGGGATAAGTATTCTAAGCTTAAAGAGAAAAAGAAAATCAAGATAGAGGGGGAAAAAGTTAATAGGAAAAGAAGCTGAGGGCTGGGGCAGCAGGTTGGCCTAAGGAAGGAAATAAACTGCAGGTGCAAAAGTGAAGTAGGTACGGAAGGACGAGGGTGTTAAAGACCAGGAAGAACTGAGAGGTTTGCTGAAGATCAGTTTGGCAGTGTAAGCAACAATGGTAAGGTGGTTTCAGTAACTGGGTTCTTGAAGAATGTAACTGGAGAGGTTATAAGTGGGGGAGTCTGCAAATACTGAAGCTAGTTCTGATTTAAAATGCTAGTTTAGGTGGCTGTGATCTATTGTTTAATTGTGTGAAAGATCTGATCCTATCTCTGAAGGGAATGGAAGTAGTCAAAATCCATGGTAGAGCGTGTTTTTTCCTGCCTTTAACTACTTTGTAGCTTCGTTATTTGGTTCTAAGTATATTCTGCGGATGAGCACAAAAAGGTCTGCAGTCCTATGTTTGTCACTCTGAAAAGCTATATCCTTTAAAGAATGCCATCTGATTGTGCTGCAGTGCAGTGAGTGACTGGTTGGGTTTAAAAGCTCTGCGCACAATTCTTGCTGGCTGGCCATTAATCTCCAGGAAAAGCCTCATGTCTTAATTGCCATTGTATAATTAGTAACCTCTTCCATCTAACTGATGGTAAGCTGAGACTGTAATGTGCCAAGTCACCATCATTCTCTGTAAATGAGGATCTAGAAGTACTGCTATAAAACATGTGTGACAGTGAAATACTTTCTTTTTAAATACTTCTTTGAAAAATATCAAGACCAATGCCATCAGCATCGTGTGGCCAACTCTGAAAACTTGCAGAACTGGCACAGATTACTACAGTGTAAGGGTCTGAACAAAGTACTCCCCAATTTTGAAAATTTAAAATTATCAAAGTCGTCTTATACAACATACGTTGTAAAGGAATCCAACCTGTCAGCTAGTGGCTGCCTGTTAGTTTGAGATTTAGGGAATATGGAAGCCAAGCTAAGGGAAGAAAGAATTTATTGTAATATGGCTGTGAACTTTAAGCCAGGCAAATGTGATTAAGCTTGAAGAAATTTTCCTTAATATCTGTGGGCAAAATATTTAAATGTTTGGTATTGGATTAATTGATAGCTCAGTATCAGTGGGAAATTTGATTTAATTTTCCCTGGGGCATTTAGTAGCTCTGTCTGAAAGAGGTTTCTGTCTTGAAAAAAGTGCAGGTATATTCTGTAAGATCAAAATTCAGATGTAGGAACACTGAAATAATTCAATTTTGATAACAACAAATTGTTGTTTGACAATAAATTTGAAGGATCATAATCCAGTAATTCTACAGTATTATACAAAGCATAATATGAATACAGAATACAGGAAAACCAAATTCAAATAAAGGCAGACATTGCTTTTAAACTATCATTTTTTTTCACATAGGCTCTCTTTTGGATGAAATTGCCCTTTTTAAGGAAAAAAATTCTTCTTAACATTTATTTTACCGAACATAAACAGAATTCACTTAATCAAATCCGTGTGTTCAGTGTGATTATGAAAAGATTCTGGGAAAATGATGAAGCTAGCTGCCAGGCTGAGTAATCAATCATATATAATAGTGAAAATATACACAGAAAAATCAGTGAATGTGTTTTCTTCTCTTTGACACAGCAACTCTGTCTGGCTAAATGAATTAGCACAACAGAGATGAGCATCTGTTTTGCTTCAAGACAGCTTTTTTTTCCTAGAGTATTTGCCTGCGTAAATTCAGGGAATAGATGAGAACAGGATCTGGCCCAAGAGCTTTGTTGGTGTGTGTGATTTTTTCATAGTGCTGACTGTCGTTGGGTCTCTGTTCAGGCATGTGCATCTGAAGTGCTTCCTTGGCCTGCTTTTGGCCTGTGTTATGTGGTTAATGAGATGAGAAGCTTTATTTTTTGAAATCTTCCAACTGCTTGTCTTTCTGAGAAGAGCTTGAAGAACTCAGATGAGTCAGCAAGTGATATTTAAATAGTTCCTCATTTTGTTCAACTGGAATATCATATGGCGCGCTTTGCGCAGTGTCAGTGGGTTTTCCACAAATGTTCATGTCCAAAATAGAGAGGTCAGAAGCTTTACCACCCTCAGTGTGCTGTCAGAAACATTTTTCTTAGGTATCTCATTTTCCGCTTATTAAATCCTCTAGATTTAATCTGAATCTTTAGCACTCAGTCATAGTTCAGACATAATTTGCCTTTACTTTTACATTTTGAAGAAGATTCTTGGAGATAATTACAGATTTTCCCTGTTCTCACAGTGATTTCCAGTAATCCATAATACCCTTATTTTTTTTCCCCTGCTGAATATTTTATATCAGAGTACTGAAGAGTTTTTCTTTGCTTCGAAATAAATAAATGTGTAAATAATATTTATGCCTTGGATCTTCTGTGCACCTCAGAGTTATATGACTGAGTCTCGTTTATAGTTGAAGCAACCATTTGCCGTAGGCTCGCTAGAAGTTCCCTGTTTGGTAGAAGAGTCAGAAAATGGGGAAGGACAAAGAAATCTCAGCAAGGAAACACTGTGAAAGTACATGGTTCAGTAGGAAAACTTTTGGATATGGTATAAAACATTATCACTTTGTTTCTGTTTGCTCTCTCAGCCTATACTTGATGTTAAGTTCTTCAAGGGAAAGCCAGTCCTTAAGTATGTACTCCTCAAATGTTTGAGGATCTGCCACCTGCTGATTTATCAAAAATATTTTTATGAAAAAGAGCAGGTATAATAAATTCTGATTCCCATGTTTGATATTATCTCAATTCTTCTAGTGATTACTTCAAATGAGAAGCTGTTTGTTGTTATTTCAGTGCATATGACTTTTCAAACTGAAATGTATCTGAGAAAATATAAAGCACTCGAAGTCACAAGAAAATGTTTCAGCACCATTGTAAGAATCATTAATTGATGAAATGTTATTTATCTTTAGAGGCCTATGAGTGTTTTGCTTGCTCCCTGTGGTTTCACTCAAGGTCTTTATTCTTAAGTTGAGAAAGGCATTTTCTCTAGCTAGTTCCACCTGGTATAATAAAGCCATGATCTCTATGGAAACTTTACCTGCTATTTTAAAGTGATTTGAAGGATGAGAGAATAACGAATCCTTAGTTGCTTTCCTCATTCTCATCACCTTGAAAAATGCATTTGTTGAGCTACACTGGTGCAATCTCTGAACGGCAAAAAAAAAAATACTATGTTAGAGAGAATACATCTGTCTTTAAGCTAAAAAAGGGTTTTGTTAATGTTGTTCCCATTGTTTAAATGACCCCTTTTGGGGTCTTGAGAAAAGAACGGACATTACAAAGACAAAATGAGGAAGAATGGAAAGGAAAGCTCCAGATGCTGGTTCTTCAACTTTCTTGGCTTTCTTTAATGTTCATATTATACTGATGGTTTTTTTTTGTACTTTGTAATTTCAGATGAGCCTCAATAACTATTCTGTACTAGTGCAAATATAATCTCAGTATGCACTCAGAAACAAAATTTAGGCTTCTAGGTTTCAGCCGTTTTATGGAGATTCAAGATACCCTGGGAATAATTTGTATTATAAGTAAAAAGCACATTATTTTGAGAATTTTAATCCCTTATATCTGTAATGATTTGCTTAAATTATCGCTCCCTTTGCAGAAAAGCTAGTTCTGCAATTAAAGAAGTTTGCACTGAAACTGAAGGTCACCCCTTTAATCAGCTGAGCTTTTCGAATTACTCAAGGTGGTAATTCTCAGATTTTCTCCACAGTAAACTTTTCCAGGTGGCAGAGGGATATCTCTAATTTATTCTGCTGCTATGGTAAAATACTAGGTCAGGATCCAAACGCTGTGATCACAGAATGAATTTCCAGATATCATTCCATTTAACCAATAATCTTTCTTCATTTATTGCAGCTGTTTCATATCTTCTGATTTTTTTTCAAAGTTTTAATACATGATCTTTTTCATTACGAGTAAATGTTAGGCGGTAATTATATTATGGAACTATTTGGAGAAATATAATAAAGAAATGAATCTTGAACACTCATACAATTTTCAGAAAGGGATTTTATAGCTATCTTCTTCCTAAGAGAAGTTCAGTTAGTTAAAAATAGTCTTGAACGTGGCTGTTTATTTCACCTTGGAGACAGAAAACTGCTGTGATAGCTTCGTATCTAACCTACTTATTTGAATCAATGTCTTTAAAAAGGTGAAAACCACTAACGGATGAGGGAAGAAGGGTTGAGGAAAAAGGTGGCTGCGGATGAGAGCCTTAAGCAAGAAATTACTTGCAGGAGGGAAAAGTAATTCATCATTTGCACCTCTCTGCTTAGTAGGTTTCCACTTCACCTTCTGGGCTTCTCCCTCTATTCCCACCTTTCATCCACTCCCTTCTGTATTGTGCTGAGTGTTATTTCTGGATGAATTTTAAATTAAAGAGCTGTAGATGGCTGATGCAGAGCAGAATTGACCGTGAGGAAGAAAGCAAAAAATGTCTTGCAGGGGTAATGTAAAGGTAAACCATCACAATTTGGGAAAATAGTAACTGCCAAACAGGCTAGCATTTAGTAATGCTGTTTTTAAATAGATCGCTCAAGAAATGCTTTGCTGCAAAGACCATGAAAAAGAGAAAAGAGCTGCATGGTTCAAGGCTGCATCTTCCTTCCATGCCTGTGGAGAGGAAATCTGGTAAATTGCAGAGGAGAATTTCACATATCTCTGCTCATCAAGAGCTGAGGAGCGCAACAAAGGTGTGAAGGATTATGCTGTGTTTTCTTAAGTGTAGGCCTTTTACCAGGAACACTGCTAGGCACCAGATAGCACTAAATAATATTTATGATGAGAACCACAGCTGAAAAAATGGTCATCAAAGGAGCAAACATACCATAAGACAGGTCTAAAGAGAGTAGTTTGGAGAAGCTGAAGCACTTAATGACATTTAGAGTTGTTTGTTGTACCGTTTTCTTATCTTAACCGGAGAATAGAAAAGATCTGTAATTCACTACACAAATCGTCATAATGCACTTAATTTGATTTATTCCTGTGTACACTTATATTATGTCCAGAGTCAGCCTTGTTATTTTAGAACATTAATATTCTTAGAAGAAATCTGCCCCATCACAGTGAGTGACTGGCTGGGTTAATGGCGCATGGCACAGCTCCTCCTAGTTAGTCATTAATCTCCAGGAAATGCCCTATGCCTTAATTGTTATTGCTTAATTAGCAACCTCTTCTATCTAAACAAGTGACACACGACCTGAAATAACAATGTACACAGCAAAAGTCATTTTCTCTGAATGCTTGAGCTACGCTATAAGCAGATTGTATGCAAGTAAAACAAGGCATGTGAAGTACATATCCGTTCAAATAACATGGGGATGCTACGCTAAACATTCTACAGATATGATCACTTATTAAACTGTGCGATCAGTCTCTTCTCAGAGTTGTGCAGTGACACTAATTCAAAGCAGTGACTAACTTGATGCCTGCAATTTAGAGAGAAAGGCTGTGTTTACTTTATTCATCTTACAATTCAGTGTTTCATATTTCTAATCGATAATGCCATTGTATTTTCAGTCTGTCAGTGGTTAGCCATGGTTTTAATCACTGCATGATCTGTATAAATGTACGCACAGAAACTCAGGGTACTTTCCTACAAGAAATATAAACTAGCATTCTTGCATGGACTTTGGGTCATGGGAATCTGTTTTCTGCACTCTAGGCCGTTAACTTCTTTCAATGCTTTGTTTATTTTCTCCATTCCTTCTCTGCTTTTAAATTGCTTCTTTTGTAACTCTATATAGCAGAAACTAGTTGTTGATAAATGCATGCGTAGTACTTAGCCCATGTAAGACTTTCACACACTTCTGGAAAATTGTGTAGGGAGACAACTCAATACAGCATCAGATAAACTTTTAGGATCTGAAAATAGACTTTGTCTTTGTAATTTACTTTACAATTTAAAGAAAATCTTTGTTTAAGACTGAAAATTAATATGAAAGGTCTACTAATATATTAGTTCGCATCTTCTAAATTTTGATATTACTTGCTTAATAATAACTCATCTGATACTTTTCCACGTGAAATAATAACATTATGCAAATGAAATCTTGACTGCTTTCTTTTTTCCAATTTTGATCTTTTTATTTTTTGGCTAAAAGGATTCGTCTTAATTGTTTATTATCAGTATAATTCAAACTCTGTTGAAGGGAATGGAAGTATATCCAGTGACTTAAGAGAGCTCAGATTTGTGAAAATTATAAATGTAATTTTTAGGGAATGCAGCAGATAGATACTCCATTATTAAAAAGAAAAATTGATTACTTGGGTTACAAGCCAGGGAAACTTCATAAATGTGGATGGTTCAGCACATGTAGAGACTAAGTTCTGTTTTAATAATAATTTTTCACACGTTTCTTTGATTTACCAAATAGCAGTCCAGCTGTTCTACTTTGTAATAAAACTGAATGTCACAGAATCATAGAATGGTTTGAGTTGAAAAGGACCCTTAAAGGTCATGTAGTCCAACACCCCTGCAATGAACAGGGACACCTACAGCTTGTTCAGGTTGCTCTGAACCCGGATCAGCCTGATCTTCAGTGTCTCCAGGGACGGGGCATCCACCACCTCTTTGAGCAACCTGTCCCAGAGCTTCGCTACTCTTATTTAAACAAAACAACTTTTTCCTTCTATCCAGTCTAAATCTCCCCTCTTCTAGTTTGAAACCACTTCTGCTTGCCCTATCACACGCTATCCTGGAAAGAACTATCTTAATATACATAGGTTATTGCCAATGTCTGTCTGCTTCCTATACTGAAGAACAGCTTAACAAACAGAATCTTTATGTTCACTTTGCTGCACTGTTGGATTTTGTCAGCTTCCATGAGTTTGATGTATGCACACTTTTTTGTTTAGTTTTAATACAGTGTGGTAGTAACAGGGAAGTTGGGGAACCTAAAATGGAAGCTACTATTGTCCCAAGCATGCACAGAGTCCTTTAGCAGCTGTGCCTAGCTTTATTTAAATTCAAACTGTGGACACGATATTCAGCTGATTTGAATTAGTGGGCTTATTTGCTGACTGGACTTAGAAGGCTGATTTTTATTGACTCATCTGTTTATCTACATCAAAAATAATAATTAAAAAGAAGCTTAAGCTTCATTTAACTAAAGAAATGTCTATTGAAAACATGCAACACAAAGGTTACTGAGAGCTCAGCCTGTTTCTTTGAAGTCTGTATGAAACTTCGGATAAGTTTAAAAAAAAAGATAGTACCAATAATGATGAGCAAGACTAAATTCACCTCTTACTTGAGGATATACCTAGCTAGTTTTTGTCCAGAAAAGTATTAGATCAAGTTATAAATGAATAAAAACATGTTTCAGTATCTGGACGACAAAAATGCTTTCATAAATTACCATACTCTGAGCGTCATCAGTGTAATGGTTTCATTTAAGTGTTTGGCAAACATAGTTAATATCTATTCAAAAAAGTAATTTCCCACTCAGAGAACTACTTATGATCATGCATGCAAAGAACTGCCGGGAATACAATGCTTTCGCTGCAGTTCTCCCTGGCTGAGTTCATGCAGTCAGGGCAGAGGCTTTAAATGCATAGGAAATGAAAAGTTGGTATCAAATCCATAATTAGATGCAGAAAGATTCCCTTCTTATGAGAGTGGAACTTCAGTGGAACTACAAATGCTACACAGTTGGGGCTGTTAATCTTGTTTTCTAGTTTTCAAGCAAAATGCCTTTAATTTTGAAGCAGATTCTTACAATCTCCTTAAAGCAAAATAAACTTGTTATCTTTAGAGAGATTCATATGATAGACAAAATCACCTGCAGTGCTCTCATCTATGTAACTAATTAAAATGAGCTGGACTGGGCAACCCTGGTTAGTTAGGTCAGATGGTACAGAGCTCACACCTGCAGGATTTTAAAAGTTCTAATGAAAAGGAGTATACTATCCACACACACGTATCCATCCACATGTATCCATATACATGTGCATATACATGAATTACTAAGTTTACATGCACTTAATTAAAGGAGTGTAAATGTAGTATAGGAGTAAAGGAGTATAGGTGCAGCTGAAAAAAACAGGTAATAGTTTACCAGGCCTGTAACTGTGGTATTTCTCTTCTATTTGTGCTGCTTGGGCATTCTGCTTATCGGTATGATGTACTGATAAGAATCTTATTTCTGTTCTAAAAGGGCTAAATTTTCAATATGGCACTGTTAGATTCTTTTTATTGATAGTTGTCAAAAATTTAAACTTAAGAAACGTAAATGCCACTAAAATATTTATTTATGCTATTAGTTTTGGTATTGTGATGGAATTTAGATATCACTAATGATCTGATGTTTTGGGGTTTGTAGGAGCAGACGGTCCAAGAGGGTTCTAACAGCATTTATCTTAAATGTGAACTTTGTATTTACCTTACATCTGCTATAGTTGTTACATGTAATGTTCAGTTAAACAGAATTTTAAAAAGTTCTATATAATTTTGCACAGTAAAAGTACAGATGCTTTTTCAGAAAAAGCATAAATACTTTTCTCTCTGAAGTAGCACAAAATACAATGTAATTCTACATAATTTGTGCTGTTTTTAAGATGCTATTTAAATGAATTGATGCAAACTGTAATGAGCTTGTCTTCGGAACACAGAGAAAAATTGACCATGTCCAGGTATACCGAAGAAGATGTACTACTTTTTTAGAGTCATAAGCGTGGATAGCTCTTGCCTGCATACGTATGACTTGATACGTGAAGGCCCAAGAGAGAAAAACAGCTAATATACAACTATGTCCTATTACTAAAATCAACTTATTATAAATAAATCTTTGTATATATGTAAAATGTAGAGGATCTGAACAACTCTTCATCAGTACGTTTGGTTTTAGCCTTACTGCATTTTGCAGAAAAATGAATTTAAATTCAGTTTCAGTTGAGATTACCATTCTTTTTTTCTTTTCATTTCTTTTTTTTTTTTTTGCCAAACCAAATGGCACAGAGAAACTGCATTCCTGATCAGATACCATTCAAGAACCTTCAGGAAGAGTAGTCAAGATGAAATCTGTGTTTTCTATTCTATGCTTATTTCTGCTTTCAGTTCAACCTAGCCTTTTAATATTACAGAATATTAAAGAATTCAGATTAATTTCATAGGAAGCACCTGTCAGTTATACTTTTCTGATACTTCTTGAAGCTTTGAGAACTTCAGTAAATTAGTCTGCTTTTTTGGAAACTATATAATGGTTCTTAAAAACTACAAATAAGTTCTTCCTCTTTCAAGTTCCATTTGTTCCAATGCAAAATTATCAGTTAGGATGTCACAACTTTGTAGATTTTACAGATATTTGTGAAAAGGTGTATCTTGCTATCTGAAAATGATTGCTATAAGCCAGTAAACATTAACTTTTTTTTGGTACAAGAACACTGGTATTGTTAAGGGACACGTTCATAATGTAGAGGGAAAGAATTGAGAAAAAAATAGTTTTCTGTCTTTTGTTAGAGACCAAATATGAATTAATTGGCAAGAAAGCAAAGAGAAAAATAAAGGCTTAGGATAAAATCATGTTTTTAGTTGAGAAACACAAAACCTGGAAATGAAACTAGTCTTTTTCCTTTCATTAGTTAGCTTTTTAGGAAAGCGGATCAGAAGATTGTTTATGTACATTCTGCTGCCTTATGCAGATGAATAATCAGAATGCTCTTTACCAGTTTATTTAATTAGAGATCTTACAAATCATACTAGAGACACATTACAGGAAAATCTTTAAAATCTTTTTTAGACAAAGATTAAATAATTATTACTATTACACTGCTATAGTACCATATAAAACTACTATTTCTAGAATCTCAAAAAAATGTTTTAAAAGTCATTATTTTTTAAAATGCTTTCATCAGTGGGACTTCATTTTTAAAGATGACAGCTGCATCAAACTACTTCCTTATATTCCAGATGCAGTGATAACTAATCCAATAACTTTAAATACTGTGTAAAATTGGATGATAAGGTTGTGGCTGAGTCACTTGTAAAAATTGGCAAAGCTGTAATTGCTCACAAAAAGATGTGAACGTTTCATGTGTATGTAATCATCAAGGATATGTATGAAATGCGCTACCGTACTGCACACTGTATGCAGTTTAATGTGTATTTGACGTTATTTTATATAACAAACTGTGAAGCAGAATTTTGCAGCATTGCAAAAAATACTACACTTATCTCTCTTGTTAGTCACCCTTTAATCAGTTTTGATTACATTAAAGCTAATTCCTTCCACATACATCACATTGTAAAAAATGTTCAGTATTGCACACTTCAGAGTACCATATATTAACAGGTATAGTGTGTAACCTCCAATGTTTCTCACTGCTGATCAAAAGCTCAGTTTAAGTTTTAATTATGCTGTTATCCCTTGTTACATTCTCACCATACACGTGGAACTCCATTAAGCATTGCAGCTGCAATTCTAACTCCGTCATTCAGTTTTTATTGCTAACTTTAGAAGCTTATTCTTCTTTAATTTGCATTGATGGTATAAAAACTGAGCAGCTCTGCTGAAGTTATGTAAGGAAATGTCCAAGGAGTTTTAAGAACCTGCCCAAAAATCTGTTGGTGAATTTCGTTAGGCTGTGGATAAAGAGCAGAAGTTAAGAAAAGAAAGAATATCTTTCTTCTGTGTTGTCATATGTTATGTAGAGGGTTTCTTTATTTTTTCTTTTGATTTTTTTTGTCCTTATTGAACACTGATTTCACCTAAAGTGAGAAATGAGGCATAGCTACTTTAACTGGTTTTCTATCTTTTAAAAAAAGTGAATGCTGAGTCCCGTATTTATAAGTACCAAAACCAGACAAAATAATATTTTGACCAAGAGAAAGAGAGGAGGAAAAATAAGAAAAACAGTGTATAAAGAGTAAGCCAGGAAAGATGTAACAAACTATTACTCGATACCCTAGTGCATAATATTCAGTTAACATCTAACTATTACTAATAAAAAAAACAGATTAACCAGTAAATTAATAAATAAAATCCCTTGTTTATTACAAAACAACAATTGCTATTTCAGTCTTCATCTTTTGTCTTCTGTTAAGAGTGAAGAAAACTCATGTATGGCAAATGTCAGGATTGAACAACCAATGAAGTGATGGTACTTTGACTATTTATTGTAACCCTGTTTTTCTCAAACATATTCCTTGCCAACAAGGAAAATTTTCTCCAAGTATAAAATAGCATCTAATACATTGAAATAACTCTAGAGTCACCTTCCATCACTGTAACATCAGAGTATCTCAAATGAACTAAAGGAAGCCATTTGTGGATTATAAATTTAGGGTAGAGTAAGTAACTTAATAGCAATTTTTGTTTCTTCTGCCAATAAATGCAATCGTCTTTAGATAGCTGAAATACTTGCCAGCAGCCTATATTGCTCTTCCCTACAGACAGAAATTCAGATGGAAGAAAGAGTGTTCTATAAACAACTTTCTGCAAGATTTTTGAGGGCAACAAGTTTAGCTAGACATTGTTCAGTAGCAAACCAAAACAGCACGTAGTTTATTAGGAAAGAAGTTTTTAGGCTGGTGTTAACAGCTTCCATCCTTCCATGAGTTTGTGTTAGGAGAAATGAACTAGAAAATGCAGGTTGTTGAAAAGATAAATCTCATGTATACGTAAAGCAAGCGATCAATCTATCCATCTCCACACCTGGATACTTAAGGATAAATTATGATTGAGCACCAAGCCACTTGAATTTTTTTTTTCCTTGGGGCACTTACAAAACAGGATGTCCCAGTGTAAGAGAGATTCTGAGTGTGTGAACTGTAATTCTGTGCTAATCATTGCATACAAGATTTTTAAGGGAAGAAAACTTTCAGGATACATCTATATTTCCCACTAACACTCTCTCTGTTTTATCAATATGCAGCTTCAATTACTTGGTATCTATGCAGATGCTGATCTCAGAAAAAGAGCAGCCAAAGTAGTGCAGTTGTTAGCTGATGCCTTATGTCAGAGTTGAAGTGGATGTCATTTCTGTACTTTATCTTATGGCATCCTATTAGCTTCCCAGTGGCTTCCTTTAGGAATGATAGGAAAGAATAAAATTGCTTGTAAGTACTAGAATAATATTTTTGCTTCTACTGTAGAATGAGAAAAGGTTGAAATTTGTGCATTCATGCCAACTGATATTGCTGTATGTAATAAAGTAGAATATTTTAATTACATCCTGGGATGGTGTAGACTATTAAATAAAAATATTAGCATCTTTCTAGCAATGAAAGCTAAATCATATCAAAATAAATGTAAGATCTTGATCACAAATACCTTTCCTTCTTGTCTGCTACTGAGGTTGCACCAAGGGAGATTCAGGTTGGATGTTAGGAAAAATGTATTTTCCTGAAGAGTGGTTAGGCACTGGAATGGGCTGCCCAGGAAGATGGTGGAGTCACCGTTCCTGGAGGTGTTCAGGAAACATTTAGCTGAAGTACTAAGGACATGGTTTAGTGGGGAAACGTTGGTGGTAGGTGGACAGTTGGACTGGATGATCTTGGAGGTCTTTTCCACCCTTGGTGATTCTGTGATCCTATTCTACAATTCTAAGTTCTCTACGAGTCTTTAATTACAACGCATTCTCACTTGCCAGATGTGGATTTACTCACAAATATTCTAATTTCTGAAATGCAGAATCAAATATTCTTGAAGGAGATAAATTTTCGTGAACTAACATTAAAGTGAAAATGTACATTTGGAGAACTTAGGCACAGATCCTTTCATCATGACTGTATGGGGAATTCTTCATCAAAACCCATTAAATCTTAGACATGAAACTAACTCGAGTTGTGCGGATCTACCATTCACTGAAAATTTATTTCCAATATAAGCGAGAGAACTAAGTTTTAACAGCAGAACTTAATTATTTAAGAAATAAAAAAATCTAGGAGGATCGTGGTTCTGATCTGAAAACAGATTTGAAATAGTATGTACACTTCCTCCAAAACATAGCATGAGTGAAAACAAACCCATCTTTAGCTCATAAAAATTGAAATGTCTATTAATTTCAATTAAGCACTACAATACTACATTAGTCGTAGCCTTAAAATGCAAACAAACCCCATCAGTCACTTATAGTTATTGTGCTGTTTTTTAAAAAAAATGAAATATTGTGATTTACAGATAGTGATACAGTGTTTTTCAAATGAGTTCTGATAAATGAAAAATAAAGAGGGAGATGAGATTTTTCCCAGATGCATCATTTTAGTTGTCATGTGCATCTTTTAAAAGTCTTGGTGCCACTAGTGTTTATCTGGCTCAAATCTCTGGTTACATCATTTTGCTAATTGCAGAGCTGCCTTCAGCTGAACACAAATATTATCTTGGGCCAGTATACTCATGCTGGCAGAAACCTTGCATATTAAGGACCAGCAATACAGAAATGTCCTAGGCTGTTAATTTTTAGAGCCTTTCATGAAAATGCTATTTAATAAAGGAAGAATGTAACATGCCATAGGTAGGTTATGCTTTGATATACTTATTTTTTACTCCATACTTACATAGAAAATATAATAGTTTGCAATTTTTGCAACCATCAATTTAATAAGAAAATCAAGCCCCACATAAATGCACAAAGATGTTTGCAATATTTTTAAAAATGCTAATCAAATGTAGATTTGTTGTCAAAGACCAAATGGGCTGAATATTGACTGAGCTTGGGAATCCTGACATTAGTTTTATCTGTGTGTGTGAAAATACCTTTAAAATTACTGTGTAATTAAAAATAATATAACATCATATAACAGAAACTCTATTTTAGGAGGAAGACTCATTATGAGGAAAAAGTGCCTTTCTATGTCTTTGGCAGGACCTGTAAACAAATCTTAATGCGTGCCCCTTCCTCCCCCTGCCCTGACCTTTATAACCTAGGAACCTAAGCATACATTTAATCTTGTAGCCAAGAAAAGCTATAGGCGAGTTGTATCAAATTTTAGCCATTACAGGTAATTCAGTGATACAAGCTATCCTTGGAGGATATTTCGGACCCATACATTTGTGAAAGAAGATTTAAATTAGGGCTGTTATACACCCTATAACATAGAAAGTGAGAAGTGTATGCATTTCCATTATTTCTTCTCCAAAAACATCAAGTCTGGAAATGTAGAATTGACAGAAGAAACAAAAGTAAAAGCAGTCCTACTGAGCATGAAATTAATCAGGGCTGGCAAGTTGGTCAGTTTCACAGCACACCTTCGCAAAGTCTTTATAGTGGTAATGCATTTATCTAAGGAGAGACTTGTGCTTTTAAAAGCTGCTGTGTCATACTTTACCTTGCCCAAGATGTGGCATTCTCTTGCCAATATAGTTGTTGCTCAGCAAAATGTGAAATTGTGAATCAGTTGGACACATCCACATGTAGTCAAGCAGAAGGGCTGCTAATCAGAGTGTCAAACAGCTATTTAGAAGGGAAAAAAAAAGGAAATTGGTCTTCCTGGTAAACATTCCTTTCACAAGTAAATGTGAAAAGAGCTGCATTAGAATCTACCACTGTGATTTTTTCTTTTTAAAAGTCATGCAATGCAATGAAATTCAACACTCATCCTCTTTGCTGCATATTAGCACTGCTCCAAAATGATACTGTGATCAAACGAGATGCTGTATAAGACAGGACACTTTGACAGTGCAGAATCAAATTGAGCACAGTCACTGGCAGTATAGTCTTTAGCCCTTTTTCTGATACTTGTCTGAATGTTCCCAAGAACACTTCCCTCAGCAGCATAGAAAATAATGTAAATAATGCAGCCAGAGCTGTTTGTATTGGTACTTTATTTCTTAATTTTATTTCTGTACCTTCAAGGAATGATGTAGGGGTAGAGCTGTGTTGTGGTGACCTAAGCAGAAATTGCGTCTTACGTATATTTGCCTTTGCTATATATAAACCCAGAAGAAGCCAGTTTCACTTTGTAGAAGATGAATTCCTACGTTTTAATTCTTTTTTTTTTTTTCAGGTAAATGTCTCAGTATCTTATAGCAAGAGCAAAGTACACCAATTTTTAATTCTCATTTCCTTGTGAGAATGTTGAGGTGTGAATGATTCAGGATTCCCAAACTGTAGAAATGTGAATAGATAAAAAGAAATGTCCTGTATTTTATTTATCAATTCTAGTTGTGTGTCTTCATAGTAACTGCCTAAATGATACATTTCAGTGCTCTTGTATAGCATTTTCTTTCTTCCATTCTTTTACAAGTCAAAACATTATTAATAGTCTATCTCATTCATGAAAACAAAGTGAAAGAGACAAAAAAAACCCACCCACATCTGTCTCATTTTTGAGTGCATTTGCACAGGCAAAAAAAAAAATCAAACAGGAAATACTGTTATTTATAGATAACTTTGGATTGTACTATTTATTATTTCATCCTTAGCAGATGTGTCATAGGTTTACACTGTCTGTTGGCAGAGCTTTTTGTTTTAAAGAGGGCATCTGTGTAATATACAAATGATAACTTACAAAGCTTAAATTGGATATGGTGATTAAATAGCTAGAAACATTAAAAATAGCATTTAAAATAATATGTGAAAGTACGGACTGCCTTGTCAACATTCTTTACTGATCTTTCCAAAACTTGGAGTGATGTTAGAAGCCTGGAAAAAAGGCAAAGTTTCATTGTAAGTAAGTGGAAGGGGCAACAAGCGTTACAGTTCCAGCATACATGCTTCAAAGTGTCTCAGTTTGAAGGGGTTATTTCCAACAGATATTTGGGCAAGAAAGGGGAAAAGTTCAATTCGTATGGAAAATTCTTCCAGCCAACTTGCTGAACGACTGTGCCAACCGGTAAACTCTAGTACCTCTTAATTGCAACATTTGGAATACTTGTTTTGTGCAGTTCCATTGAGTGAAAGAGGTAGAGCTCGTCAGGCATTTTTTAACAAGGATTTTAACAGTATCAGTGTTTTAAATGGAAGTGAATGTTAACGATCATAAAACTCAAGAATTCATTGTGTAGGTTACATAGCAATATTTAAACTACCCTCCTATTTGAGAGCAATTATGTTACCTTATTTATTGCTATTTCTATTATTTCTTAGACAGTTGTAGTTATAAAACACCTGTATGAACCTTCACAATATGTCCATAGATATTCATGAGCTTTGATAACTTCTAGTCATTTCATAGCAAGTGGATATTTTCTCCTGATTTTATAGCATTTCCCCTGCATTTTTAGATATTTTTTGTTCTGTTTTAAATTCTGCGCTGAGTTTCTCAAAATAATCGTCACTGAATCTTAGTGCAGGAAACAACATAGTGCCCTGCATGTGGTTTCTTTTTTGTATAATGCATCTCAATAGAAACCTTGAATCAATAATTTACAGCTATAAAGCTGTTTATCTTTCACAGTCTTTTACCAATATCTTTTTTCCCATTAACTTTCCCTTATTATATACTATAGGAAGCCATTTCCATTTCTTTCAGTGCTTCTAGTTTTATACTCATAGCAAGATCCAAACCCCACTATGATCAAAGGAAAATATCCTTTGACTTCAGTGCTCTTTAAATTACGTATGTCTTGAAATGTATTTTTGTAAAATAATGCCTCGAGTTTGTTTATAAGCATTTTCAGTTATCTATATTTGTTTTAGTAATTACAGTAAGTTGTGACTCTTTCAGAGTTCATTTAACACTGAAGACCCAGCACTGGTGTAGAAGAGGGATCTGAATCCCTGGCTGCTGAAAGTAAAGATTATGGAATTAATTAGGTTTCTGCAAAGATGCTGAGACTGAGAATTCATTTGAGAGATTGCAAAGATGAAACCAGAGGCATCGTTCTGCATTTGTCATTGCTAGTGATAAATGAAAGTAGAAAAGCCTTCATTCTTGAGATTTTAGGCTGTGTGCTGCCAGGCAGGCAATTAAAAAGGTGTACCGTCTTATGAACAAATCAAAACTGAAAAAAATATTGTAACAGTGTCATGAATAACTGCTTAGGGCACACACAGAAGTTTAGTTCTTTCTACATTTCTCATCACAGGTTTATGTTTTAAAAGAAGAGAAATCAAACATGTCTGTAAACTGGTCTCACTTGCTGATTTTAATGTGTATCTTTGAGGAGCCTTCTAAATGCTATGTGACTGTACTGAAATTTCTACAGTTCTTATATAGAGTTGTGAGCAGGAGAAAAATTGGAACTGCTATTTTTATCATCAGACAATGAAATTAATGAAAGCACTGGTAAAGTTACAATAGGCAGTATAGAATCATATTTCAAGGAAATTATTAACCTTACAAAATCCTATTAACGTTACACTTATATGATTTAAGGACAAAAATTTTACATATGAGTAAGTTAAGAAAGGAAATACCTTTTTCTTTTCTTTATGACTATTGAGATGCTTATAGTAGTTGGTATAAGTGAGGCCCAAAGAAGGTACGTAGGTATTTACAGAAACTGCTCAGAGTGAGCTTTCTTGAAAACTCAGTGCTGTGTGGTATTTCCTTTCGCAGGTATGACTGGTATAAAATCATATTAGTTAAGCTTCGCTCATTTTCTTTCTGTTCCTGTAGTGTTAGCTATAACTGTAGCTAGATTGTGCTTGTTGAATCAAAGCAGAAATTAAACTTGTGTGAACTCCATGAGGAACTTCATGTTTTAGCACTTGCAGTTAAAAAGCAGGGATACACAATGCCTGTGGTACTCAGCAGGTTTCATGGCTGTGAAAAACAATAATTATCTAAGACTAATTTTCATCCCAGTCTCCTCTCTGATTTAGTGATGCCACCTAAATTCAGTGATTTAACAGACACAGAAAAGGCAAGAGCTTCAAACCTGTTTTTGATGCCTCTGTTCCCTTGACATAGCTGCTTTTCTCCCTCTTCACCAATATAATCATAGGCTGTAGCTTTTTTTGTTGGTCATTGTAGATACTTTTTATGTTACTCAAAAAACTCATCACTCAACATGTTTTTCTATGCTAAAGATTCTGTAAAAATGATAGCCTTGTTCTTCTTTTCTTTTTCAGTGTTGTTGAACAAAACCACTAATACACACACACAATAAATGTAAAAACAACAATCTTCAAGTCTGTTTTTAAGACTCTAGAAGTGGCTAGGGCAGATATTTTTGGAAACAAACACAGGGACAAGAAAACGTAAAACACTAAACTTAAGACATTATTTTGATATATGACAGTTTTGTGTCAATCCTCATACTGTCAATTTAGGTTTGACAATCTATATACAATACCATTAAATTAGGTAATTCAAATTACCCTACAGTTCATGTTAGCATAAATCAGTTAGAAATCTAATTAGAAAATATTGAGGTCTATATGTTTTCCTTGCTTTTAGTCATAGGCAAATGGGCTCACCCTTTTTGTCTAAGTTTTTCCATTTGTAAGGTGGGTCTCATGTGTATGGATTGCTTTGGATATTGCTCCAAAAATATTTAAATGCCGACTTATAATCCTACACGAGAACTGTTTGCATATGGAAAATGTTACAGATACTGCTGTTAAGCTGAAGAGACAGTAAAGTGATTGTTCTAGTTAAAAATTTCAGAGACACTCAGCAAAATGTTTGCCTGCAAATGTTTGAAACTTCAGCTTTGACCTGCTACGAAAAAGGGGATTGTCCTTTGTATTTTCTATAAAAGTGTTGTTTTTATTTTGCAGAAGCTAGAGGCCAGAAACCTTATTTATTTCTTTCGTATTTTTGATCTGAAACTGTAAATGTGTTGAAAAGAGCAAACCAAAAGCTTTTGCTAGAACTCTTCAGATGTATGTTAAAGAAACCTTTGACATTTTACTTACGCTAAAAAAGTGAAAGACAAATAATCTTTGTAGTTTATAGTGCAAATAGTTGAAAAATAGTATGAATAACAACAACAAAAAGGTCTTTTACTGTTTGTAGTGCTGCCAGTGTGGCTGCCGGACAAACAAAACCTAGGGAATTTGGGCAGAGTAAGAAACAATACATGACTTGAAATATTAGATAATCCGTAGCTGAGTACACGGTGTTTTTGGAAGAACATGAAATACTGGCTCAAGTTATAAAGTCCATTGTTTATCAAATTGAATAGCCGAAGTCTCGTGTGTCTATTTAACAATTTAAGATGAAAGAATTGTTCTGTGAAACAAGTTAAAACATGTAGGTAGTTGGGGGGGGGGGGGGGGGAAGTCCCCATTCACATTTGGTGTTGATTGTTTCATCTTTGTAATGGAATTCCAGATTATTTTTCCTTCATGTTGCTTGTAAATACAATGATAAAATAGTAATAAGGCTGGAATGACTCCAATTATTCTGTCTCCTCCACTGATTACATTTTTACTGATGCTCATCAAAAAAAAACAAACATCATCAGAATGTGGTCTACCAAACTTCTTTCTTCTACTACACAATATGTTCCTGGACTTTTTGATGCTCTGTACAAACAGATGTTACGTATGAATTCCCAAATAAACTCATACCTTCAGACGTGTAAATTAGCAATGACCTTAGCTAATAGGGGAATTGCTTTTTATACCTAGGAAGACTATTTAAACTATTTTGCAGTGCAGTGGCGATTGAATAACACAAACCAGTGAATGATATAAGACTGTATAGCTCCATTCACTTCGAAGGAACTGAACTAACAAATATCAAAGCTTCCATGAATGTCATTTATAAGTGATAAATGGCCAACTGTGTAAAATGGAGTGGCTGATTTGTAGGGAGAAATAAGGTGACAATAGCCAAAGAGAGTGTATGAGAAATGTTGTAAATAAAACCTGTTTTCAAAAAATGTAACATTCCAAGTCAGTGCTAAACCTCCAGAGGAAAACTTTCAATATCCACATCTGCATGGAAGAAATAGACCTGGGTGTGTTGGTTGATGGTTGGCTAAGCATGAGCTAGCAGTGTGCCCAGGTAGCCAAGAAGGCCATTTCCAGTCACAAATTCAAAATGCAGCATCATATGAGTTGCTATGAAGAAAGCTAATTCCATCCCAGCTGGACCCAACTCACCACCACAGTCTTTATTATTGGGTCATGTGTGAGTACTTTTGCTAGTATCCACTTTATAGCATAGCCTGAAGTATGTATTTTGGCTGACACAAATTAAAATCTTCTGGTATAAATAGTAGACAAAGCCATCTCATTATTAGCTCTTCATCCTTAGCTTCCTTATCAGGTGCAGGACTAACCTGTGCAGCCACATTAAGAATTTCATATAAAAGTGGTATATTCATGACATCAGTCTTATTCAAGACTTTGTTGTGCATGAAGTACAAGAATGAGTACAATGAAATGAACTGCAGTTTGATTTTTAAGAGAGTAATGATTGGAGGCAGATATCTTTTCCAGAGGTTTTGTTTAAGAATGTGTTTAAGGGTAGAAGTTTTAGAATGCTGGAAGAAAAAGAAGATTGTACCAAGTTCTAAAATTTCAAGAAAGAAAAGCCAATCCTTTCTTGTAAACTTCATGGTAGTTCCTGGAAGATTTTGGAACAAATATTCAAGCAACTGATTTGCTAGTGATTGCAAAATAAGGAAGTAATGAATAACAACGGACATTTATTTGCCAACAACAAATTACATTAAACGACTTCTTCAACCATTTTTACAGATTGGCAAGAAGCAGTAGATGTCACACGTTCTGACATGTTTTTTAAAGCTAACATGATATTCTGTTGTGCAACTAGGAAATCTTGGACTAGATTGAGTTTCTAAATTGCTACAAAACTGTGTACAGAGTTGGCCAGATAACTGTGCGAGTTGTCAGTAATTCTTGGTCAAAGTGAAAAGACAAACTGATCACAGATGTCTCTTCTGGAATCAGTTCTTTGCTATTTTCTTTAATCATGCTGTATAGTAGAGCAGAGAGCAATCTTATTAAATCTGCTGTAACACAGAGGTGGGAAAGAGAAGCAGCATACTCCAGAACAGGCTTTGAATTCAAACTCACTTTGACAAATTAGAGAAAAGGATCAGAAGATATGCTGAAGTTCTGTGGAAGAAAAGAGTTAGGAGCTAGGTGTACAAAGGAATTATCAACTATGAAAAAATGCTATCCATACATACCAGGAAAAAAAAAAAAGGTGAAATACTGTTACTTTGGAAAAGCCATAGTTTTGTAGTATCACATTCTAAATGGGTCAGCAGAGCTATGAAGTTGTAGAAAATCTAAGAATGTTTTATCTCTTTTAAATAGATATAAACTTTGCAAGACAGAGTAAAGTAATAATGAAGTTCCTTGCAGTGCTGTACTCCAGGCTGGAATTCTGTACCCAGTTTTAAGCACTGCATTTTAATAACAAGCTAGACTTGAGAGAAAAAGAGGGAAAAAAAAGTTGGGGTTGCCTAACTTAGGGGAAAAGTGACTAAGAGGATGTGACGACACAGATCAAGTTTTTAAAGGGGTGGTGTAAAAAGGAAAGAAATAACATCTTTTGTCTACAGTGAATCAGATAAAACTAGGGTTAAACTGAAGCAATTGAGAGGCACTTTAACAAACTTTCTAATGGTAAGAATAGTGAAACACTGAAACTGATGTAATAGGAGTGGGGTATGAGAAAACATTAGCTAAAAATTATCCGGATTGATAGAGGCATAGTTTATTCTCCACTGAGGCAGAAAAACATGCTGGATGATTCTGTTTGTTTTTTTTTCTTTCATTATTTTCTTCTCTTAATGCTAAATAATTATACTAAGATCCGTGGAACAGAATAAAAGATCCTGCCTAAAATCCTCTGACTACAGAATGATATCTTCCAATACGGTGAATGCCAAAGATCAAAGGTGCTAGTAGCTATAATTGTTCATACCATATCCTTTAAATTTCAATATAAAAAGTGTTTGCCTTCAATCAGAAATATTTTTTTTCTCTTTCCCACTTCCAGTAGTTGGAATGTGGGGAAATTCTACTTATTTCTACTTGACTAAACAGCCTTGGGTGGGGGCTTCTACATGAGTTTGTTCAAAGAGGAAAGAAGGAACAAATCACAGGTGGGTGGCTTGTAGAAAAAGTGGAGCAATGGTGCTGATTTTCTGTAATCATTAGAAAACAACAGGAAAAAAGAAAAAAGAACACAACCCGTATTTCAGTTTTCTTGGTTTGAACATTACAGGCCCATGAGCAGCCAAGAAATAGCAGACTGAAATCTGAAACAGCATAAACCTTTGGTGAGCCTGTGTTGCTTCTCATGTCTCTTCTGTATAGATTCTTTAGTGAGATAAAGATGCTGTCTGGTATTTGGATCTTGTTGCAGGATAAAGAGGTAGAGAGGAAGTCTATGCAAATTGTTTGTGTTTACCTCTTTCATAAAGTGGCTTGATGCTTTGGCACGTAATGTTACTGCAATTAATAATATGTGGTGCTTTTGTTGTTCTGGTTGCTTTTTGAAGACCCTGTAGTTTGGACCCAACTGAACTGAATATTTCTCTTCCTTATTTCTCTCCTGAGAAAATTTCTCTGAATATATAGCAACATTTCTTCTCTATTACGCTTGATAAGAAGAGATTTTTTAACTTTCTTCTTGGTGGAAAAAAAAAAAGTAAGTCTTCTTTATTTTCTTCTGTTTGCCATTTGTCCTTTATATTAAATCTACAGTTCTTTTTACAGGAGTCATAAAGCCAAAGGGGGAAAGGGAAAGTCTATGAATAAATTAAATTGACATTTCCTAAAAATAAGTACTTGTATCTGAGGTGCAGAAAGACTCTGATCGTTTTCTTGTCCTGCTTGCTGATAGTAAGTAGCAAAGTTGCTTTTTGTTATGATTAAAAAAAAAAAAAAAAGCTAAAATGGTGTAAATACAGTGAGGAACAGCCAGAATTTTAAAAAGAAGCAAATATTTAACACAGTAAACTACTTTTATGGGGACTTTCCTTCTGTAGTTGCCTAGATGAATAAAATAACTAGTTCACAAGTTCTTATCGTATTCAGCAATATGTATTTTTTCCTACTTAAGAAAGAAGAAATTTGTAATTAAAGCTATCATCACAATAATTGCCATAGACATTACAGTTTAGAGAAGCAGCATCGTATGCAATGTGAACAATTCTGTTACAGTAAAATATAAGTCTCATCAAATACCTACATAATCTTTCATAAATGGTTAAGTGCAGACATCAACCAGCTGTAGACAAAATATTGCATGCCTAACTGTGTCCAAGTCTTCTATACTTGGCTATTATTCTTCATTTTTCATGAATCAGAATTCCCCTGTAGTGTTTTCTTCAGCTCAGCTATGAGCCTATGTCCTAGATGCATGCATTCATTTTAATTGAATGACCTTCACATCAGTCTAAAGCACCACGTGTGCTTGTACGGAAATGTTTACTATTAAATTTCTTTTTGCTTCACGCAAGCATTTGTATGTATAAGCCACTGAGATCCTTCCATGAAAGACACTATAGAATCACAAAGAGGTTTTATTGCTTAACAAAGTGTGAATACTTCATCAGTGAACTGAAAAGATTTCTGCTTGCAAAGCACGCAGAGCCTTAGTATACAGACTCAGTTGAAAATGGAGAAACATTTCTAATAGTGGTCAAGCTCCTAAAATTAAAAATAATACTACTACTAATAATAAAAAAAACAGGAATAAGCAGACTGAGCAAAAGTTGACCTTAGGAAGAATGTGGTTAAGTGCTGCTTTTTCCAAAACAAAGTAGTTAGTTCACCTATAGAAGTACAGATGGACAAATTAACAACAAGATGAAATGCTTTGTTTTAACGCTATTTGCATTATTTACCACGACTCTATAATTTCCCTGTGAACTCCCCATTAGAGTCATGGTATTGCCTGGTTTCCTGTAGCAATCAAGACTCATTTATTTCCTTGATAGTTGTTTACTAATGATCTTGCAAGCTGTCATTTCCATCATTTTCATAATACCATAGCTATGTGATTCTTGTTTTTGAGGAGTAACTCTTATGTCTCTAATGATGAAAATGCTTTATCAGAATATGATTTTACAAGGTACTGTGTAACTCCTGCATGCTTTTTTTGAGAGCTATGTGGTTGTTTTCTTACAAAGGAAGTTAAGAATATGCGTGTGCTGGAGTACTAATCTATTGAAATATATTTTGCGTCCCTGTAGGTGAAAATAGCAGCATGTAATATAATTACGTATTATATGTAAGTTCACCTTCACGTAATGACTTCTAGGGAGGGTCCTGATCAGCAAGGTAACATGTTCCATTTTACCATATATTTTATCTATTTCAGAGTTCAGTTACAAATATTTTTCTTCCTCTTCAAATCTATTAAATAATCTGTGTAATATTTTGTTCATAAACCAACATATATCAATGCCTGGATTCATTGATACTGCCCTGGAAAACAAATTTGGGTATATAGGTTTGCTAATTTTTTTAGTGGAAAGTATACTTGCCTAAGCTACAGATCTTATGTAGACCTTGGTTCACATGAATGTCTCTCAGAGTCAGTGGGAGATGCTGAGGTCGATAAAACATTATTGAAAATTATTAACAATTTTTGTTGTCATGACTGTCTTTAAGTTAGTACTGTGTTTTCCAAGCCAGACAAGTGATTTCTGAACAATTGCACATAAGTTACTACTCACATTGATGAATAGGTGTAATTTTTCTCCCTGGGTATCAAGCTCAACTAGAGTAACTCTAACTGGTAAACTGTCCTCCAGCTTCTCCTCATAGCTATCCATACGTTGTGCTAGAAGTACAATGCGAAAATACTTCATCTGGTATAGATATCACAACTGTGTTCACAGTTCACAGATTGAACAGAATGTATTTACAGTCACTTTTGAAAGGAAAACAAGGCAAATATCCTTATTGTACCAGGTTCTGGAATTGCAACTCATTTCTGAAGACAAGATCTAATAAGTAGCAGCAAACAACCCACCTTGGCATAGTTTCTTTCATATGGCCATGAGAAATACTCAGAGATATGCAGGAGCGTATCTCCTTTAAGTTGAGTTTTCTTTAAGTGGCTCCAGTAAATATGTTTGTTCAAGAAAAATAAAAGAAAAAGAGAAGGAAAATTCTCTTGGATGCTTTATAATTGTTCATCAGATATCTGTGGGAATGACTCCTGGAAAAGCTCCCAAGGTCGCTGAGAGCCATGGCAGTGTGCTGAGTAAGTTACTCTGATAGGCACTCAATTTTTTTGCAAGAAAGTGCTTTCTTCCTTTTCTCTTCAGTTTTTTTTTTTTCCCATTCTTCTCTTTTTTTTTCTCCTCCTTTTTCTTCCTCCTCTTCCTCTTGTTATTCCTCTTTTCCCCTTCTTTCGTTTTTACTTAGTTCTTAGAAAATTGCCGTGTTCTAGGAGTGAATACTCAATTATTTATGAGTGGGCCAACTTTTGTGTGTACCTGATAATAAAATGTGTGTCACTGTTGCAAAGGTGATTAAGATCTCTATGCAAACTTCAGCTTTTAGGGCCCGTTTCTGTAATCACTGAATTCAGTTGCGAAATTTCAATTTACTTGAAATTCCTTATGGGACTTGTGTCTCATTTCTAAGAAGTTCAGATGATGTTATTACTCCATGGTGAACTTCAGTTTTCCTTTGCACCAATTGCTGTTTTCTTTCAACATGTCTAAAACCTCTTATTTCTTTTTTTTTTTTTTTAATTTATTTAGTTCTATCCTCTCTTAATTTCTGGAGAAACTAGGACTTAGAAAGTGTGTGTTGTTTTCACCTTTATTAAATCTGTACTTCACTGTTTACTGGATTTGACTTATGTTCTAACTGCTTATGACCACAGCTATTTTTACAATAGTTCGTTGAATAAGAAAAAAATAGCCAAACTGAATGATATCTTTTTTTTTTTTAAATTCCTTTCTCCTCTTTTTATGCCCAGAATAGTTTGTAATTGAATGATGCAGTTCTAAGACAACAGTTGAAATTTAAAATATGTGTGAGAAAATTTAAACTGCAGACTTGTGTTGTACAGGACTTAAAACCAGTCTGCTTGCAATTGAATCTCTTGTCTCATCGGAGTTTTACATAACTGTATCTTTCCTCAGAATCCTTCCTTTCCCATTGCATGCTCGCTTAAATCAATTTGTATGAAATTTTTTTTGACCTATTTTAATAACTTCCTTACTAAAACTGTATCTAAATATGTGCATATGTAGGCGTTTACAAATGGAATTTGTGAGGATGAAGTTATCCACGTTTTTTGTTTCTTTTATTTCAGCTTGTAAAATACTGTTTTGGACAAGCAGCCTTGACCTAATCTTTAATATGCAGCTTAATGTGGCAACAGCTAGACACTAGAGATGGCACTAAGCTCATTTTTACTACAGCATAAACGTAGATCTTGAAAGCATTGTAATAACCTCCATTACACTAAGAGATATTGATTAGATATCCATCCCTGGCAGAAAGGATGTTCTCATAAACTCAGTGTACCAATGATTCTCCATGAGATCTCAATGGGATCTGCAGATGCCAAGTACCAGCCTTACAACTAAGCCATGAAAATCAAGCAGCAACAGGAGGGAGACTGACTTCTTACACAGGCAGATAGTGATAGGACAAGGAGTAAGAGCTTTAAACTAAAAGGGAGTCGGCTTAGGTTAGATATTAGGAGGAAATTCTTTACTTGGAGGGCGGAGGGATGCTGGCACAGAGTGACGTATTTTAAAAATTTGGCCCATTACAGACACCTATGATAACTGAGTATAATAAGACAGACCAGCTGAAAAGTAATAGCTGTCAGTATTGAACGTTAAGAGGTACAGTTTATGTGATAAAAGAAAAAAAAAATAGATTTTGGCACTCTGAACTGGTTTTGGAGGCAAATGCTTTTTTCAGGGAGACAGAGTTGGTTTGTTTAAATGAAAGTAAGATGCGGTGGCTGTTCCACATGCATTACCATCATGTTATCGAAAATGTGCTTTGAATTTATTTATTTCTAATGTGTAAATGATTTACCAGCGTTAGATATTCTTCATGTCAGTCCTTTTTTAAATAAGTATCTGTCTCTTAACATGAGAAGGCATTTACTAAAAGGTGAAAAAATCAAATTAAAAAAAATGAATCAAATACCTTTTAGGTTTCTATATGATGAGTTTGCAAATGAAGTAATTTGAGTTCTGTTGTTAGTGGCTTTTGCACAGTTCTTCTATAATTATATTTTGAAACTAATTACAGAACAGCAGTTCCTTGAAATATTTTAAGAAAACAATTTTAAAATCCTATTAATTGATACTGATTTTTCAGATTTCATAAACAGCTTTGTATGAATTAGTTTTTGTTTTGTCGAATTGTTGATTTTCCTGAAATTCAGTGTTACCTATTTCTGTCCCTTGGCATAATACGGCGTTTTGGATCAGTTTTGTGTTAGTAAAATAAAAAAGCTTTCCTATGTTCAGTGTGAAGCTTGTCCCTCTTTTAGTTTCTGTATATATTAACAGTTGAAACATATGACACATCATTTATTGTTCTGTGCTGGCTGTATTCATTACATTTTACACGCTTCCTATTGTATAACTATTGTTATTATAAGAATGAATCTGCATATGTGTATGTAGTCTATGTATTCCATATAATCATAGATGCACCTTGCAGGCAAGGAAATCACAGCAATTCCACCTTCTTAAATATGAGTTTCTCTCTTAGTAGCTAGTTAGTTTTTAGGTTACTCCTTTATTCTAAAGACTTGACTGAAAAAAAATACTCAAGAAATATTTGTAATTTGTTTGGGAGTTCATTTTAATTTAAGTACATATATTATATGATACATGGCCCTTACTTTCATGATTATGATGAGTTGAGTTCCCTAGTGGCTTAAATAGCCTACCAGGGAGAAATTTTAATTAGGGTTTAGATGTCAAAGTTTTGCCACTTTGGGATCCTCAGTATTATTCCTCCTTATCATGAATAAAAACTGGGAGACAAGTGATTTGTATACTCATTTTAATAATGAACCAAGAGTCAAACAAGATTTCTCTTACCTATTGGGGTTTACTCTGCAGGGAAGTACTGACCCTGTAGGACAGTTTGCTTCCTCCACATAGCGTTAAAAAAAATTGTTCAAATAAAATAAGAAATATCGTCTTAAGATGCTTAAGAAGTGACTGCAAAAGTACGCTATATAAGAAATACATTCAGAACATTTCAGTATATATATATATTTTTTCCGTAGTATTCAACCAGCAATATTTATGTCTTTATGTTTTCTTCTGCATCTCTACATTTAGAAGTTCTCATCAATTTCCTTCTGAACTTCTATCTGACTTAGTTCCATCAAAAGCTATTACAATATTCCATATAGTCACCTTAATGTTTACTATAGGGCAATGCACTATGGAAGCAACTTTTGGGGAGGAATCATTATAATTGGTTCTGATAAAGTTTTAGGTCAGAAATCGATCTTCACTAAAAAATCCTACACTGAATTTCCATGATGGCAGCTACTTTGTGGTTCTAACCAACTTACCATATATGGAAGTGCTGACAATAGAAAAGATGCTGTACCACATTTTCATTGGCGATATGCTGCTGTGGTGACGTTTTATAGCATGTTCTTTTAGCAGAAAAATGTAAAATGAGTAAAGATTAGCACTGGAACATATATCCAACACATTTCTTTCATATAGGAACAAATGTGGTAAAGAAGACTTTCAGAACTATGGGTATTGATTAAACTGTCTCTAACTTAATTTTTTTTAATAGATGTCCCCAAAATACGATCATCTTGAAAATCTAATAGCAATAGAAATTTTAGTTCTGAGATGATAACATTCATAGAACAAAAGTTAATGTAGCTAGCTGTAATATGCTTTTGTAAAACCCTGGTTTTGCACATCAGCTGTAGTATCTCCTTGTCAGAAGCTGTCTGTTTCTCTAGTTTTAAAACGATGCTCACAGGTTTTTAATATCTCTTAGTAGCCTTATCTGCTCATATACTCAGGAAATAACTGGGGAACCAATTCATATAAAAGTGATTAATAGTTAAATAATGAAATGTTCTGAAAACATCTGTTTCCCAATTGCAGTATGTACAAGTACTTTTTTACACATAGGAACTCGATCCAGTCATTCACGTGCCTACAGGAAAGCTACATTGTTTATAAAAATGTGGGGGGAATTTAAGAAATATCAATTCTTCATCTAAGGAAGAGCAGATTTAAAGGGAAGAAATATTGATTTTGTTTAAATTATAAAATTTCTTGTAATTAGATTTGTTTTCATTATCTTTAATTGGCACTTAATCAGAACAACGTTCAAGTTGAGCATTGAGATGATTGTGGACAAGCTGAGGAGAAAATCAAGTTCAGATCTTAAAAAAAAATATATATATATCGATTTTATTCACGTGCAGTTCTATATACCTGTGATTAAATATCAATTTGATGTCGCTTTAAACTACGTGTTACAGCATTCTGATTTCCAGTGTACAGTTCCACTCATGTCAGAAGAAATTTCCGTTTCAGCCAGCAGGAAGTTTGTTCTGTACTGTTTGAAAGGCTTCCAAATACAGGTTCAGCTCATTTCACAAAATGAAACTTAGTGGTAGCAAAAAAAAATTCTGTGGTGACTATCTAAAGAACTATACAGCAAACTGGTTTCAGATACCGTTACTCTATTTTTAATTGTGTACAGGGCATCTTCTACATTTTCAGTTACTAACTCTAAAGAAAATTTCATCCCAAATCACTTCAGCTGCTTTTGTTAAAATCACAACTTCACTGGTAGCACCCAAGAATTCCTCGTTTCCTGAATACAATAAAAGACAGAATGAAAATATTAAAACATGGCCAATTTTGCTTGGTTCCTATTAATTTTGATGTTCTGTTAGTCTAGGTAGGCACAGTGCTGCCATCTGGTTGGAAAAGGACCTCTGCTGTTTGACCACTAAATAGCATTTCTACTCACTGTCTTCAGCTCAGCGACTCCTATTGCATTAATAGGGCTAACACATTGGTTTTGCTGGAAGGATGATTGGAGGACAGGGATTTGATTTCTTCTGATAGTAACTTAAGCTTGATTTTGTAGTGACTTGTATGGACATAATTGACTACAAAAGCACAGCACAACAGGGAATTGGATTTAGTGGGCTACCTTCTGCTCTCATTTATACCTAAAAAGGCATAACTAAACCTGAAAAAAATCTTGATTCCTCATTTTAGCACCTATTTTCTTAAAGGAGTTGTTTAAATAATTTTTTTTGAATTATTTTCAAAACAGATATTTGTAAGATTGAAATCTCTTTGTCACTCTGCATCGCTCTTACAGAATGTAATCTGTTCCTACTATTATTCTCTGCCATTCTGAACATTTCATCTTCTATAAAAGATTTGATTCAGATATACTGAAAATACATTTTTTTTGTCACGTACGCAGCAGGGCTAATTTGGAGAAGACACAAAGGAATAATAATAGCAGTAGGTAGAAAAGATGAGCTGTGATAAAATATGTAACCAAGCAAAGCTGACTGTATATGGTCAGTCCTTAATTCCAGTTAGTGTGTCCATTCTCCATGATTGAAAATAAATTAGCGATTACAAAGACATCGTAAAGCACAAATCAAGGTGAAGTGCTCAAAGCCCAGAGATTTTCAATGAAAACGGAATGTTTCCAATTCACAGAAATAGTCCAAAAAACCAAATGGGAGAAGACGAGCCATTCTTAAATGATATCAAGTTACAACATCAGAGTGAAAGACATAGATTTACCTTTTATTTAATTTTCTGCTTGTACATACCAATGAAAGCATTTGATGAAATAGCCTTAAAACACTGGGGAGGGAGTGTGTTTCTTTGACTTGCCTTCACATATACAGATGATTGATTTATTCTTTCATTGTCTCTATTATTATTATTAGTAAATTCAATTATTAAAACGCCTTTGATACTACCTTCGGTTCCTTGTTGTGGTTACTGCAGCCATGATGCTGATGTAAAAATTTGTCCCAGTGACTGATAAAGAATTTTTAAAGCGCTCACTTGTTTCAGCAGGTCTGAAGTTTAGAGCATCTGAGAATAGCCAGATCCAATTTGGAGAGAAAGAATGAAATTTAGTAAGGTGGGAAAATAAGGCCACATTCAAATTTCTTGGGACTGAAATATAATTAAAAAGCCATCGTTTTTGTATCTACATCATGAACTCTCCCCTGAGTCCATACAAGTTTATTTAGAAATATGCTGCAAATTACTAAAAGAAGAGGACAAGTAGCTTTCTAAAATTGTCGTTGCTGGGAAGTAGTTAAGAAAAATGATGTGTTGAAGATTTGCCTATTTGTTAATTACTGTGACTCCATAAAAGCATTCAGTGATTCTGTGTCTATTCAGATGTGCAATATCTAAATATATGTAACAGAAAAATAACCATAGAGTAATGACCTTAAATTAGAGCGATGTTGAATGATTTCACATTTGATACACTTGTGTTGGTACAAGATGGAAACATGGTGAAGGTGCTTAGGAATCAAACAGCACAAAATTATATTGCTTCAGAACGAGTCTTAATTTATATCTTGTTGATTTTTGATCCCGTTTATCTTCTGTAGACAACTTGAGAGGATATTAGAAAATATTTCAGAATCACCTATTATATTTGAGTTCTTCATGGGGAACATTTATTGGTGAGCTCTTTGACCACTGCGAAGGATGTAGAGATTGATTCAGAGAAAAAAAACAACAATACAGTTTGTTTGAAAAACTGTTGTGTTTTACAGGGTGTCAGAGTTTTGCTGCTGTTTATACTCAGTTCCTGTTCTCACTTTAGGAAAGATAACTTATAGACTCATAAAAGTTATGACCAGAATTGACTGTTAAGAAAATGTTAACCTGAATTTTAAATGGCTAAAGATGGAACTTCTTGCAGTGATTCCAACAGCGTAGCCCAAAAGCTTGTGATTAAGACAGGTTCTGTTAGACAAAGGCTTAGTCTCAAGACTTCAAGAAAGAATTTCCCAGGATTCCCAGTGCTTAGTTTATCTTTCTTTCGGTTTGAACTTTTCTGACTATTGATCCCAACATTTGTCTGGGTCAAAGGACTTTGAGGTATCAGAAAACTTTTTCGCTTCACTGATAGTTATCGACTGGGTTCAAGACACCTCTTAATCTTGTCTTTGATATATTCCATAGGTAGATCGCCTTAGGGCTTTCACTGTAAGTCATGGTTGTTATATTGTCTGAGTTTTTTAATGCCTGTATATGACTGTGAGAAAAGTTTTTCTGTAACCTCTTTCATTTTTCACATCCTTTTAAACATACGAACACTGAATTAAACACAGTAATGATTTTAGTTATGCCACAAGAAGTAATGCCATCTTCTACTTCCGTTCATTATTTCATTTCATCCAAAACTTGCAATGCCTCTTTGAGTTGCAGCTTCATGCTAGGACCTCATCTACAGTTACTTAAATACAATTCTCTTGTTATTTCGTTGTTGATACGCTTGGGGTACAGAGTGCTCTCCTGAAATGATGGCCTCACCCTGAGTAAATTCACAGATGTTAGTAGATATTACAGAGGTGCACTGAATTTGAGGCTCAGAAAATTTAGGCTTATCTTCCAAGGAGATAGGTCTTCTGTGCTTCTTATAGTGTTGTAACTTTATTTTTTTGTGTGTGTGTATTTTTTTCCAAGAGTAAAAACAAATGTGATAATCCTAATGGAATTCACCAGATACACAAAATTTGAAAAGCACAGTACTATTAGCCACCGCTTTTCAATACGTTCCTTTAGCTCATCATTATTGAAGCTATGTCTGTTCCTGCTTTATAACATTCTTCATTCTTTCATACCCTTTCCAAATAATTTATTTTGAAGAAGGTTTTAATGAAACGATTTCTCTAATAATTTGAGAAATTGATGGAGCAGACTAAGTCACTCAATCCAAGAGAACCTGGATACTGTCCATTTAAAAAAAAAAAAAGCTGCCTCTTGAAATGATATTTTCCAGTACAATATTTTTAAGTCGATCAATTTATAGAGAAGTATACCTGGAAATTGTTCTTTGGGAAAACAAAATATCACGTCTTGAATTTCTAGCTGTAATTTCTATTGCAAGACAACTGCAGAAAATTAACCTTTATTTCAGGCTACTTCCCCACTATTCCCGCTATTGAATGTCTTATGAAAATTCATAGACTCTGTCTGTGGTATACTTCATCATTGCCAAATGTGATTAAACTGTAATTCAGACGAGAAAAAAAATATCAAAATGCCATTTCTAATATGCTTCTTTTTATTATGTTATTTCCAGAATGCTGTAACTTCATAGTACTAATGTATTGTTTCATCTGTTTATCATGACCATGCTGTTCTTTTATAATTGTCAGGACAAATAACATGCTTTGTGTGTGGACAAGGTGTAAGTGCTCTATCAGAAGGAAAAATGTAACAACAGGAGAAACAAATTATAATCAGTCAGTTATTTTTAAAATAATCAAGGTTTACATGAAGCATCCCCAGATGTTAAAATGATTTTTGAATTAATAAAAGCATCCTGTAAAAATGTGATTCACATTTCTATATCACTAAATCCAAGAAATAGGTAAACATAATGAGGATTCATTGGTCTTTTGTTGAAAAAAAAAAAAAAATATGGAGCAGATTCTCCTTGCAGCTCAGTAGGGACAGCCTGGGACAATTCATCTGAAGATAATAGCCAGATTCACAGCCTGTGTAAGTTGTATAGTTCTACTGATTTCAACAGTGTCATGCCAGATATAAATCAACTGAATATTTGGCTAAATGTATGAAGTCAGTGGCTTACACCACGAGAGCTGAGAGAAGAATTTGGCCAAAGATGCTAAGCTGTAAATGTAGAAATTAGCAGTGCAATTTAGGATCGCTGCTGGCAGGGGGGAGGTCTAGGAAGAGGTGTTTGAAGTCTGTCTAATTCTTCACCTAGCAAGGTGCAATGTGAAAACTGAAGACTTTTCATATCCAGTAGAAGTCAGTATGCTGAGGAGAAAATTACACTTTTAGCCAGTTTGTGTACTGGTGGAGGCTGGAAGGCCGTTTTGCACCTCCACTGTAGCACTGGCAAACCCTTTTAGACCCTCAACTCATACCTGGGCTGTGCACTGGTGAAGATTGTTGGTGGAACAGAAAAGGCTAAGAGCTATGCTGTGTGAATGTTTGCAGTGTTGAGGAGATGGTGTGTCTTGTATCAAAGCCTCTGTTTCCACTAGTGTCAGTACCCGTATCCAATAAGGTCTTCCAGGGTGGATGGATATGGGATAAATGATTGCAGGTAACAGGAATGTTCAACACAGCTCTACTCACTTCCAGTTACATGAATTTTACATCAGTGCAATCCTAATGGTATAAGTAGTGTTACTCCTGATTTATACTCATGATTGACTGAGGAAGAATTTGTTCTCTGTAAACTGAAAACTTATGACATTGATAGTATACATATGGCTTCCAAAGACTTTCTTTCTTTTTTTCTTTTGAGAGTGGCTTCCTCATTTCTACTTAGAATAATAGGCCAGGCTGAGAAAATGGGAATCAGGAAAGTAAAGCAAAGTGTTAGTGGTATGGAAGTATGTGAGACAGAACAGGAAATACCCTCAATAAATAATACTGTCGAATGCTAATCTAACTTAAAAACCTTGTAAAGTATCATAAAGAATCTTAACAAAATATTTTCTAACATTGCAGAACTGTTGACAATTGTTTAAATTATCCTGACAAAAACATGAAGAAGAATGAATTTTCATTGTTTTTTCTTATTTTGTATGTATTTGGCTACATACATGTGGTTTTATTCACAGAGCAGAAATCCAGCACTTTCAGTTTTACTTAATTTGAAATGTTTTGACAGTTTAATTTACTATCACTTAAAAATTTAATCAATCAGACATTTAGGGGAAGCTACTCAGACATTAAGTGTAAGTCTTTCTGGAGACAGAGCCATCAAGTAAAGACATACCAAACACTGAGAAGAAGAATATGGTCCATGTTGTAGTAGAAAATACGATAAACCTTCTAACTGCCTTAGTTTAACTATTTGCCCATGACATCATTATCAGAACTCTCCCTTTGACTTTGTCATCATGAGCCAGAACTAGCCTTTGAGCAAGTTTATGCATTGATTTTAATTAGAAGCTATGTTGGCCAGAATATGGCCAACAAAAAGAATGTTATTGCAGTATTGGTATTGCAGTACAGCTTCAGTAAGAAAAACTAAATGAAGGAGCCTGAAAATATACTGCAATTGAAATAACAATTTCATTTTTCATCAGGTTTGAGGTCTGTTGTGCCTAAAGAAGGGAAATTATTTGCACTTACAGGAAGAAGGCTCTTCCAGAGAATTTTATCTATAAGTAGATTTACGCAGCAATTAGATTGCAGTATCTTTATCTTGTGGGACTGGTGTTTTTCATTTTGTCAGTGAGCCTTGTTTGATTTGTTGATATTTAGGTACTTATTTACAAAAAGTATATTACTTTTCACATACATATTTTTTTCTTTTTTTGACTTTTACTTTCCAAAATGCATGAACCACTATGTACCCTTTGCACTCTCATAAAAAAACAAGAGTTCCAAGAAATCATTTTCAGAAGTCTCCGTTGAGAGTGTGTGTGTGCATGGAAAAGGTGATTTATAATATCTTATGATGAAAAACTTTGTGAAGTCAGTCTTATGAGTGCTACAGCTAAGAACTGAAAGACTTAGAGCCCTACATATTCACTTTTATAGTAGTTATTCTTTTTAAATTGGTAAGATTTTCAAATATTTCTTTTAAAACAGTCTAGCCTTGGTGATATTTTGCAGCCTTTTGTGGTATTAGCTTATAAAAACTTATCATAATGAAGAGTGACGCATTCTAGCAGGAAATTACTATGTGTAAGTGGTATAATTGAGCTGAGTTCTGTGTAATTCATTTTATTGATGCTTGGTTTACAATGAATCCAAATTAGTTTAGATAACATTTTCATATAGGTATTTTCATATAGGAATATTTTATGGGAAATAACCTGTAATGACAGCACTGGACTGCATTTACTTGCTTCTCAGTGCTGGCTGACCACCAAGTATTGGTGTAGACTAGACAAACTCTAGGACAAGAGCTCCCAAGCAGTCAGACTGCCACATTTTCACCTTTCTCATCCGTTCCCCATTTCTTTGTTCTTTTTGCACAGTCTGTCTCCATGACTTCAGTGTTCTTCCTTTGTTATTTTACCTTCCGCATTTTCTCTTTCCTGATATCCATTTGTACTTTCCTATCCTCTCCTCAGTCAAAATCATAATGGGGCAACAGAGATGTACTCCCTCAAAATCACCTAGAAAGTGAAAGAGTTGAGTATAGAGACTAGCGCAAGTACTAGGATACTGAGCCTGTTTCTTTGAATTCTGTCCTTTTTATTAGCTGAGGCTCAGTTCCTAGTTCTGTCTCACTTTGTGGGCTTTAGAAGAAAGTTCTTCCCTATGTCCCGTACGGGGCTGGGGTTATGGGTCCAGACGTTTGATAGCTGCTTGTTGGTAGCAGCCTTTAACTTAGGCAAAACACCCTTTAATCTCATCTGAGGGCAAAACCGATACATGAGATTGCCGTGGCCTTTGCTAGTTATGTAATTCGCAGAGATATAACTGATTTTTAAGATGTACAAGTTTCTGGTGCTAACAAGTGTTGTGGGGTATGACCCTACACACAATTCTGGATAAGGCCACCCAGTTTAACTGACAGATTTTGCTCACTGGGTTCTGAGATCTGGCCACAACGAGTGCAGGACTGGCTACGATACCTGCTGTAACATCTTCACGTTGAGTTCCATAGCTTAAGTTATCTTGTCTGATCTGTTTAAAGTCATCTACTTCATACAGATCTTTAAGAAAAATTCAGAATGGGATAGTAGGAGCAAATGAATTTAGAATCCCCATCAGAAATAAGTGATGGTTTTAGAATACATAGTTACAAAATTCTTACAAGAAGATATACTGACTAATGAATAATAATTATTGAACTTGCAAGGAGTTGCAGTAAATCCTTGAAAATTATGGCACTTTATAAAGAGTGTTCTTCTATTTGTTATATAGGGGAAACACTGCTTCCCTGGTGCTTTTGTTTTTCACTCTGGATTGTAGCAATGGAGCACTTGCATGTTGTGTTTGATGCCTTGCATGATGAAGACATGCAATGGCAAGTTCCAGTCTGCATGCTGCTTAATGAATGTTTTCCTTTTCTCTCCTTCCCTGTTATGTGCTTACAGAAGACAACTATGTGGAAGGTGGGTGCTTTCTTACCTTATTTTCCTAAGCTCTTATTTTTCCCCTTTGTTTAGTGGTTTTTTTCCCTTCTGCTTAATGTTATAAAAGTACACATAACATTCAGTACGGTAAGTTGCATTTTTTTACCCGTAGAGGTATACAAGTTTATTAAATAAGTGTGATTTATTTTTCCATACAGAACACAAGCAAAGCCCTATGTTAATCTTGGCTATATTGATGTAATTCCAGAATATCTCCACTGAAACAATGAGATTTATACTCATATAACTATATCACTCCATATATCCTTCAAGAGAATTGTAAAAAGACAGATTTCTTCTCATGTTCTGTATGAAAAACACTTCAAGAAAATATTTTTTTCTTCAATGTGGAGCATAAATCCTTCTCATAAGAATGGAATGCATGTTAAATACCTATATTTTGGTTGCTTAGGAAAATGGAAAGCGCTTTTCTCCTTAGTCTTGCTTACTGTACTCTCCTTTACAGCACAAAGTTTTAGAAAGAAGCTTTATCTGTCTAACTTTTCAACCCAATGCACTCTGCCTTTTGGACTTTGTGAAAGAAGAGGCATGTGATTTTAGTAATAATGCTGGTATGTAATTAAGTGCCTTTAAAGAAAGTATGTCACAGGGCATTGGAAATTAAAACACAATGCCACCTAGTCTGAATGTTGGTAAGTATGTCCATTAGCTGGTAAAACATGTTTGAGTGAGGTTAATGGTACACTTCACAGATCAGGTTTTGTTAGGAGTCAGTACTGTCCTTTTGTTCATGAGCCAGAGGGTGCAGGTGCTTTTTGAAGTACAAGTGCTATAAAAATCCTTTCTGAATCTTTTTGTACTGCATAAATAACTATTTAAAAATGGTTTTAACTTTTTAAGCTGAATTATAACTTTTTTCAGTAGTTTAAGCACTTCTTTGAAATATAGGATTTTGTAAGCTGATATACGTGCAGTGAGACTACCCTGGCACAGCTGTGACCCGGAGTCTAGGAGTGAGACAGAAGGCACTGGGAACAACTGCCTGCCTGCTCACTGGCGATTCTCTTAAAATGCCTACACGTATCAGACATTTGCTATGTCACTGTACGGAAAGACAAAGTGAGATATTCAGATTTAGCACATACATGATGCTTTTCAACTTTATTAAAATACATGTTACCAGTAGGAGAGAGAAGATTTAATCTGTTCTGATGCTTTAATTACGTGCAATGTCAAGAACATACATATCAGTACAATTCTGTTTTCATTGTGAAATAAAAATGTATCCAACAACACAGGAATAGGATTTCTAGATTAGAAACACAGAAGTCTAGAAATAGGTAACTAATATTACATTTGACCTGAGCATGAAATTCTGACTGATGTCAACATGAGGCTCGATTGTGAGTTAAGATCAGTACAACTAGATAAAGAGGTTCAGTTTCATTTCACGTACTCATTTATGCACAGCAGTACAAGATAAGACCTGGATAACACTTACTCCAGAAGTTACCTGAATCTAATTCTTAAAACTGCACACTTACATTTATTCCAACACAGGTCTGGATACTTATGCATACATTAAAGGTGCAAAAGATGTATGTCTAAAGAATGGAAACCTAGAATATATATCCAAAGCAGAACTGGGAAACTATGCAATAATTTTTCATCTTGGAATTTTGTGTTATCTGAGCATTTCCCTAAGTTACATAAAAGAAAAAAATTAGAATTTAGTATTCATAGAGCGAAATTTGACAGTGTAAAAAGGTTACGTTTTAATCTTTGTTAGAATCGTGCCAGGGTTGAATATGTTCACTGCAAGTTCACCATGTTAAAAATTTTCTTTGGCCTGTGCTCTGCATGGAGCTTACACACGAGGTTATGAAAACAGCCTCTCGTCATGCTCTTTCCCCTATTCCATTTTGTGCCCCTCAACTTTGGTGCCAAGTTCAGTGTAAATATGGAATGGATCGCACATGCATACAGGAGCTATTCCTACTGAATCTTTAATTCCTAATTCACAAAGAAAAGGCTTCTATCATTCTGATTATGAAGAAATGGTGCACAAATGAATATTATTAATGTTTGGCATGCCAATACATGGCCCGTCAAGACTAGATCTTTCTGTGGCCATCTACTGTGGTTGTCTCTATTATAAGCACACAGTCATTTTGAAAATCTGGCAGTGATTGCTGTCATGGTAGGTTTATTTGTATCATTTTAAACCCCTCTACGGATTGTACAGGTACAGTAGTAGCAATTCTTCACTCTTCCATAGTCTTCATCCATAGATTCCAAAATATAAAATGAGGTAAGTAACATTATAATCATAGCAAGTAAGTACAAGTAACCTTACTGCTTCAAAAATAAGTAACGTACAGAGTGAAACAAAATACAGTGCCTGAGAACTAGTACTACCTTTTTTTAATTGATGGATGTTTGGTTTGAGCAGTGTATTTTTTTTCCATTCACCGGCTTCCTTTTTTTAGTTGAACAGCACTGTAAGTGACTCTTAAAATTCAAGTGGTTTCTATGATGTTTTCAAGAGGCTCTTCTGCCATTTATGTTTTTTTCAAATTATATAAAAATCACAAGTTTACAACCAATGACGCTCACATACAGTATTACTAAAACTAGTAGATATCAGACAGTGGTCATCTCCTGAAGCTCAGCTTTTTATTTAGGTCTTTATAATATAAACGTCAAGCTAGGGAGAGATTACCTTCTATTTTTCCCCTAGGAGACACGGCAGTCTTTACAGTTTGTGTTTTCAGTGTGTCTTAGTTGCAGCTACGCTAATGCAGGAAGATCAAGTGCAGACACATTTCTCCCAACTGCAGCATAGCCGGGAGATACTTACCGAGTAATGCTTACATAGGCATCCTTTCAGTATCACACTCAGCTCTTGTCTACATTGGTGTAAGCCTCGGATCATCCCAGCAGTTACAGAGCACTGTATTTGGAAACTGAATCTATTGCTCAAGAAATGGGGCACATCGAGCCTTCCAGTTCAACTTTGCCTCCGGGAATGGTGACACTGAAAAGCACTAATTCAGCAAAAACATTGTTAGCTTATTTGAAACATCGCTTGGGATCTTGAACTGATGTGAGATCTGATTGCAGTCAGGAGTATCTTCTTTGAAATACCCCGAAGTACGATGAGTCATTTGTGCACCTAATTTTCTTTGTGAAGTAGAAATCACAGGAACTCTCTAGGAAATCTGCTTTCCAATAAAGAGCAGGATATTTTATTGCACACCTTCTTTGTGTGAATTAACTTCAATTAATTGTAAATAAGAAAATAATGTATCATTTTTATAGTTGTTGGAGAAGATAAGCACAAGCAATTAAGAACTTCTAAAATGCATTCTGAACGAGCTATGCTCAACAAGAGTAAACCTGTTGTTAAACCAGATGTGAAATGTGAAAAGTCGTCTTTCTGTACGAAATTTCTCCCTTCACCATGTTATTCTCAGTGAGAATATAAGTATCATTTTATTATTGTGCATTAAAAAAGATGAATATTTTTGCTTAAAGATTAACTAAATTTGGCTCTGGTTGAGTGATTGTCGTTACGGCCATCTGTTTTGTAATGTCACTAGACCTATAGTGGTATGATTGGATTTGATCTCAAAATACCAATATAAGGCAAAATCTATTCTTCACGGATTTATGAAGCAAATTCAGAAGTTGTCACTTAATTTTTCTTTATGTGTTTTGTATTGCATATATAATAATTTGCCTCCTCTGGAATGTGTTCATTCTACTCTCACATTTCACACAAATAAGGAGACATCCCTTGCATTATCATTTCAATGTGATAAAGAAATTTTGTTTAATTACCTGAAGTGCTCATTTTTATGAGGGGAAAAAGATCAGACCCAGCCCATTTTTCAGGTTTACACTTTCCAGGTTTTTAACATCATTTTGCAAGTAGAGGACAGGAAGTCCTCCTCCCGGCAAAGTATTCAAAGCGATATAATGAAAATACAATAAAGACAGATGGAATATTAAAGGATTTGGTTGGATCTGAAAGCATTCTAGTATTTTCTGCCATCCCAACTATTGCACAGAAGAAATACGCAACAAAACAGTACCCAGTGTTTGAATTGCAGTTCTATTACTTGTAGCCCAAAGCATTCCAACCAGTGGCTGAAAAATGCTCTTTGATTTGTCTGTGGTACAGACATCTCATAGGAAACAGATGCCTGTCACAAAACATTTTTGTCACTGTGACAACACCACCTTCCCATGCTCCCTTGTTCATTGCTGACTGTGCTCTTGTTTCCCTTCAAGGTCTGGCGCACCTGATGATGGGCGACCAAGGTATGGGCTCTGTTCCTTTTCCACTCTGCTTTCATTGTTTCTTCTTGTTCTGTAGCTGCTTTGAAACCATCACTGCAAATGATGGGCAAATGCTTGAAAGCTGTCTTTGGCTGCAAATAAACACATGGTTTCAGTCACATCTTTTCTTATTTCATTTTTTTCTTTTGTTTGCTCTGTAAGCTTTTGTCCTTCCTGCCTCCTGAACTCCCCCTCTCGCAATATGATAACTGAAAAGAGGTGAGAGAATTAAGAAGGTGTTTAAGAAAATTTCATGTATTTATCTGAAAATACAATAATGAGTGATTCTATAAAAGATAAAAGAATCGCAAGAGCGCTCTTCGGAGTTCCTGTGAGAAGATACTCAGCTTGTCACATTGTACGCCTTGAAGAGTACATTTACCTTAATGCATGGCTGAGTGGAATTTGCAGAAAGCACCTGCTCCTGGCTTCTGGAATGCTGAGAGTACAATTTTGCCATCTAAAGAAATCAGTGGTTTTTCTTCCCCTAACTCATTGTTCCCTGTTACTTTTGTGTCACTTTTCTTATCTAAGCATGTGTTATTTCTGTGTTTCGCTGCATGTACATGATTGGAAAAAAAAAATAAACAATCTCTAATATGACATTGATTGCATCTCCATTTGTCCCCAGACCTTATACTTTGTCTCTTTTCATGTTTAGATATTATTGCATTTACATATAACTCACAACTCTTACTGTTGTTTCTCTCCTCTTCTTATTCTCTTCTTGTCTGGAAATGCTTTCTTCATGGAACCATTTCACCAAATCCATAGGTAAAAGTAAAGGTATTACATGATTTTCCTTATTTTTTAATGCCATCAGTATACTTTAATGTATGTCTAAGTATGCAAATAAATGTAAATCTTTTTGCACTGATAACACGAGGTAGGTATATTTTTAAGTAAATATTTCATGGATATTGAGGTAAGGGGAAGTATCTAAAGGACAAGCTGACTTTTTTGAAGTTTGCCTCCTGGTTTTGTGAGAGACGTAACATGTGGCAGTGATAAAGGAGGCTACAGTTACAGAAAGCATTCAGGATGAAATAACCGTGTTTTGAGGTATGCATTTTTCTTTTCTCAAGGAACTGTAGTTTAAACCGAATCAGGCACCGAAAAAAACCCAAACACATGATGTTATTCAACAGAAATTCTCTGGAGATAGTCTGTCCAGGGCCAGTCCACAGCTTGGTGTAAGTTTTAAATCTTAATAGCATTGACTTCAGCAAATCTCTGCTGTCAGGTGATCACGTTTGCCCTGACATTTTCCTTGTAAGTTAATCACTTTGGTTGTATCTGAGGTAAGAATTGGACAAAGGAACAATGAAGAATGAATGCCAAAGAGAAGTGTGGGTTTTATTTCAGATTTTGTCACCCTGTTTTGTTTCTTGATGTGAACAATGTCAGCTATATTTACTTCCTTACTTCTGCAGGGAACGTCTGACGTGTGAAGTAGGGTCAAGACCTTTTCCTGTATAATTAAACACCGTGTTTTGCTATGAGGATACTTACAGCCATCACATACATACATGCTTATGATAAGGAGTTGGTTATTAAATGTCATTAAATCTGTGTTATAAAGGAATGATACAGTTCTGTCCTTCCTAAGCCCCTGACAGTGTGCCCACTTTTGGTAAATATCAGAAAGCCAATCTGTGTCATAGCTCTTTGCTAAGTAGTTAAATTAGAAACAAACTTCTGTGGCTCTTGCTGTCTTGTCTGATGTAGTGTTTCCAAACCTAGAAAGTACGTGTGATGCAAAGCCTGTAATTGCAATCCTGTAGTTTCTCCTTCCTCTTCATATCAGACTTTCAGGTGAGACTACTTACCTAGTTATCACTGGTGTAATATATAGGGACTATGAGTGTTCAGAACATGTAAATCTTCTTGCTTAGGAATTCTTAAGGAAGTAGGCTAAAAACTCATCTATTTCTTTCTCCATAGGATTGTTTTTTTTGTTCCTTGGTTGATCTTTGCTGTGTTTTTCATGACAATACCTTGTACCTGTGACTTCCTTATCCCTTATTATGAGTACTTCATTACCTAACGGTAGATGGTTTTGGTGGAGTTACCTTAAAGTGACATTTTATGGCAACCAAACCTTGACATTTTTGATCATTTTTGTTATTATTAAGGACTATTTTTTTTCTAGCTTATTTTATTCTATACACAGAATAATATATACAACAGTGAAGGATTTTTTTTATTTAAACAATGAAAGCATGTAAATATTATAAATGATTAATAGTTGATAAAGCAGATTTTAGAAAAAAATTACGCAGTAGTTATGCTTTTTTAAATTTTTTTAAAGTTTAGCAATTATATTCACAAAAATGACATTGGCTATACTAGCTACATTTAATGTTTAACGATGTACCACGTGACATAATATGAACACCAGTCACCTATCATCACACCAGCCTTCTACATTTTTCTTTGCACATTCTAATTTTTTACTAAATTTCTTCATTTTTTTTGTGGGAATACCAATTACATTGCTAAGTTTTGATAACCATAGTTCTTCCTTTTCATGTATAATAGTGTATATTGGTTCAAATGGATGGAAAGGATTTATGTGTATACAAAAAACAGTTGCCTATAACAGAAAATATCTCAGTATTGGACCTGTCATCAACTATTATTGACTGTGTTGAAGCTATATTATCAAACATGTGAACTGAAAACAGCTGTGATACGTATTTATAGCGTGACAATATAAGTGGTAGGAGGGTGATGGAGGGGAAAGATGGGATGAAAGCGGAGCTTTGTGTTGAATTCATTCACAATCATTGCAGTCTTTCATCATGATTTCAATTCCTTTAGAGGTAGCTAGGGTCAGTAACAGAAGTGATTCAGGGATTCTGAGTGATTATACCATGAATTTATGTTCAGCTGGAAACTTAACCAATAAAAAACATCAGGAAGCTTTAATAGGTAATTTGCTCAGTAGTGTGTAAGTGGCTGAAGCACCACCCATTTCTTGTGAAGGTATTATGTGAGATTCTTGGGGGGAAAAAAAAAAATCCATGTCCCTGCAGAATGAGATGCCTCAGGGACAGGACAGTGACAGACCAGGGTCTTAGTGTAGACAGAGGAAAGAGATGCGAGGCAGCCTTTCCAAGTGGGCATGCAGTGTGAAATCCGGTAGCATCTCACTGGATGCACCTGCCATTTCTCAGCTGCAAATATAGCTTGGAATACTCCAGATAGTTTCCTGACAAAGTTTTTATTAAAGCAGTGTCAATATTTACAAAGCTGTCACAGCCTCTTATAGAAAGGCAGAACAAAGTTGGGAAGATGTCACTGTGCTGACAGATGTCTGTCCGTCAGTACCTGAGGCCATATAACCTGATACATGTACAGAACCAGCTGACACAAAGCAGAACGGAAATCCCAGAGCTTTTGTAGCAGCTATTAACTGCTTGCAAATGCTAAGCCTAATTTTAAAAAGAAGCACAGACTTTTAGTTGTGCTGCCGTTCATTTATTTTCTGATAAACTTTGTATCTGTTCAGAAGTACCAGGTTTTGTTTATTTGTTTTCTGGAAATCTCATACCTGTATGGAATTTCAGCAATAAGCATGTTGCAGCTGTGCTGGTGGAAAGACATGGGCAAAGCAAGTCTTATATATTGGGTTCATGTTTTTTATTAGACCAGTTGAATATGTTACTCAGAACACTTGTTTGAATTCAAAGAAAACAAATGCTTTGCCAACTGCCTTCTCTGTGCTGTGTAGGAGATCTAATAAAACAGTCATTTTCACGTATGGGCGCTACCTCATCGAAAGTTTTGTACCTCCCTGATTTTGTGGTGAATAGCAATATAACCAAGCTTACACAGCAACTAATGTAAAACACTCGATTTCTTTATTTCTACTCTCCCCAATTTTTTTCTTTTTCTTTTCATTTTCTTTTGATGAGTAATAAAACAGTTTTATAATTCAGTTACTACAATGTGGAGTGACAGGTATTACCTCTTTTTTCTATTGCAATTCTCTTAAGCTTGTGCATATTTTTACCTATAGTTTAGTTCTGTACAAATGTCCTACTTTTGACTATACATATTACTTATTCTGTATCTAAACATCAAGCTCATATTCCTGTTCTATTTAGAAATAATATGCAGCTTTCAATCATATGTGAGTTACTCAGGTCCATAACAAGCTATGAAATGCTATTTAGCTTAGCAGTAACAGTTTCAACTGAAAGACTGATATTACAACTGCAATTTATTGTGTTAGATTACAGGCTTATGTTGCGTTGGTATTTGGTATACTGCATATAAATGCTTAAGACCATAGAATGTCAATATTTGTGTCAACTTCCTTGCCAAAAAAGAGCAAGTTTTGTATTTGCACGAAGAATCATACCACATTTTTAAATATGGCCCAGTCATATATTTCAGTTGGCAACTGAAAGCAGTGGAAAATTAAAATAACATAAATATTTAAACAATCATGAGTATTAAAATAGTATGCTACATGTAAGCAGTTGTTTGAGGTCGTGGTATAATGCATGTTTCTTGCAACACAAAAAGTACCTTAAGTCAGTAAAACCTCCCTCGTCAAAATATGGGGAGTTAACTGAATGTATACAACCGCATACTCACCCTTTTGTGATGACTTTCATTTTTGCTCTGTTTTCCAAGAACTAAGACAGTTTTGGTCTCCTACACTCTCTGAAACTCCTGGGATTGCTGAGAAGCCAGTCCTTACCTGTTCTTGTCTGTGCTTCTCCAGCGTGGGTCTGGGAGCCATGCATCCTCCAGCCTTCCATGGCCTGAGGCACTAATAGTCCAGAAGCCGTGTAGAAGCCTTGGTATAGCACTGGGCTATAGCATGGCTTATTTTTCATTAGGTGCCCTGCTGACGTGGATTCAATTGCATGTCTTCTTAAATGTAGCTAGCTTTTTTTTTTGGCTAGAGCAAAACGTGAACTGAGGGCTTTCTTGACTCTCAGCAGTTGTTCACATCATGATATATCCCAGGTGAGGGCAACCTATTTGCATGACTCATGACTAGGTTTGAATTGAGCTAATGTAGGCATTTTACACAGATTGAGGTTGCCAAGTTTGAGTAACTGAAATTGTATCAGAGTGACATTCTGTTGGAAATTTGAATAACCTACATTTCTCAGCTCAATCTCATAACTGTTTCTTCCTCTAAAAAAGAATAAATCACTAGTATTTAAAAAGTCACCCTTAAATATAATTAAATGCTTAACAGGGCCCAAACATTCTGAAAATTTTGTATAATCTGCCAAATGATCAGCAAAAGAATTTAAAAAACATTCTATGTAAAATTTACTTGAAATAAACATAAGTTTTTTTCAAAATATTCCAAGAGGCAGTGATTGCACATCATATCTGTTCTGTAATGACAATTTTTTTCTTAAGAAAACCTGCTTAAATCTAGTTAAATAGTGACTGGTGTTCACAAAAACATTGTAATTAAGTTCTTGTTTGTAATGCAAGCACCTATGCCTATACCTATATAAACCAATGGATATTTATATTGTCTTTACATTTTGATGGTTAATCTCTTCAAACTCAATATCATAATAAACTAGAAATGTTTTAATCAGAAGGGTGAAATATTTATGTATATAGAAGTTGTAATGCATTAAAACAGACAAGTGACTTGCACTTCAGTGAATGATACCTAGCAAGCATAGAATATGATGTTTGGAGTGGCAGATTCACCTGTGTATTGAGATGTGATCAAATCATCTTCCATAAGGAGTAAAAATGCAGCAGAACATGACTCTTGAAGACATTTTCTGCCTGATGTGTGTGGCTCTGAAGAAAACAATCATCAGGACTAAAAATCCAAATTGTGTCTTGAGGCATATATGCCCAAAATTGTATCTGAGGTAGCTGATTCTTGGTCAGCAGCATGAAGAGGAATTATAAGGACTTGCTGTAGATATCAAGAAAGCTAAATGATGAAAGGGTCCAAACAATGCCATGAGTTCTGGCACGTTTCCATGACCAAAATAAAGCATTTTCCATATTTCCATATTCTGAAGCATTCTCATATCATTCAAAATGAGGAAGTATCATATGTATACATTTATATATGCTGTAAGTCTCCTATGTATTCAGAGGAAACAAATAAAATAAATGTAGCACTGCAAGAGATTTTATGTTAAAAAATGTTTTATTTGCAAAAGGTTAGATTTTTGCTTGTTCAGAACACGTAGTACTATATAATGGTACATATTTAAGATTTTGGCTTCCTCAACTCTGGGCTCCATTTATATGCATAGATTTTGCCAGAAGATGGGTATGCTGACAAAGAATCTTGATATCAAAGCTCTTTCAAGATGAAAGATATGTATTTCAGGCCAAAAAGTAGGTGGGCATTTATTGAAGATGGGAAGCACCAAATCTGTCACTCTGTAGGGTTAAAAGAGTATTTCTGAGCAGGTAAGCAAGGAAGAAATTGGAAAAGTAGGCATTTCTTGCTAAAGCAAGTGTTTGTTGTTGTGTATGTATATGTGTGTATTTTTATTTATGCACACTAAAGAACAAGAATTAAGAGCTGAAGCAGTCTGTAAGTTTTCACAAAAATTCTTTGTGAGTTTCATACAAACTTTATATGCATTTCCTGTGAAATAGAGCTTTTAGAGTCATATTCCTGGGATATTTTGTAGCATACTGTGGAACCTCCTCATTTACTCAGCCTTTGAATATCTGATACCATTATGGAACCAAATGCATCTTTAGAGTGACATTAAGGATTGCAACTTCATTCTAGGTTGTACTATAGGAATAAATTCAATCCTTGGGATCTACAAATAGAAGCTAAACAAATCCGAACAGACTCCAATTTCTACTATTTTAGAGAAAACCATAAGTAATTTGAGATTGTGCATCTCACCTATAGCAGAAATCTCAACTGAATTTAATTTGATCAGAATTGCACTCAGTGGAGTTTCACCAATTAAGAACAAAGAGGCCAGAAACCTAAGGAGAATTTTCAAAAATATCTATGATTCGTTTACATCCAAGCTTAATAAATTTGGTAGAAAACTCTATTACAATTTCTAAAGAAATGCAATTTATTGAAAATGAAGAAGCTAAGAAAACCAACCTAAAATCATATTACTGTAATTGAAAATGTGGACTATGCTCTCTAAATGCACATCATAATGATATATTTCCACAAAGAATGATCCCTCACAAAAGAGTAGAAAAAAGATAGTTAAAAAGTCTTGCCGTAATTAGTTGTTCTTGTAGAAGTAAAAGCTCTGTGTACAAAACTTTTAACCTACTCTTTACAGTACTTTTCATTTGTATGGTTGTAATAGTATGCCAAGCTACTTAGGAACATCAGAAAATCTGAATTATTTGGTCTCCTTTAAAATCTTCTAATTAACCAATATAATTTGCACTCATATATGTCTTTTCTCATATTCAAAACCTTCTGTAACCCTGCCATTCTTAATTGCTTGAAGGTAACTTTCTATCTTCACTTCAGGGACCACCCAGAGCAATTAAGTATCAGCAGAGCGGTGAAACTGTGCAGTGAACTGGGAAATTCAGGAGCACAAAGGAGAAAATTTTCACAGGAATTGAGCCTGAACAATGGAATGTGGACTTTACCGCAAAGCTGCACCTTTATCATGCTTTTAATGGTTTTCACACCTATCAAAATATCTGTTTCTCAGGCATAAGAGGAAGAGAAAGCAATTGAATCTTTATTGAATTCATTTACTTTACTGGAAAAAGCAAAATGATCTATGTTTATTTGTTGGCTGTTGGCACCCTCACTTGTTTTCTGATACACGTACAAACATTTAATTTAAAGTCTACTTTTGTAGGTTGCTAATATAATTCAGAGATTCCAGTGCATCTTGGTGCCTGTTTAAATTAGAACTTGGCTCCTACAAAAGAGAAGTATCTGGACAGACTCACTGGTATCTTCTTCAGTGCTATTAAGAGGCAACCTCAGCTAATAAGAAGTTACCAGAGAAGCTAAACCATACCTGGTGCTGTGAACATCATATGCTGACTTGATTAGGCTCTTTATATTGGAGTTGGGGTGGGGGAGACACAGTGGGAAGGGAATAAAACCAGCTGTGTGTAAAGCCTTTCATCTGTTTTTGCATGTTCTTTGGTGAGAGAAGAGGTTGCTGAGGCTGCAAAGTTTAGTAGTGAGTGAGTGAGTGAGTGTAAATTAATACACTTTTACTGGAGTTGTTGGTATGTTTGGCTTCTGTTCTCCATTATAAGCTCTTGTTATCCCATTTTTAGAAGTATCTACTGAAAGGGAAAGAGCCTAAATGTTTCCCTGGGGCAATTAATGTTCTGCTCCTGAATTGGTAGCTGAGAACCCTGATAATTATGTGAGTCTACTCCTGTCCAACAGTAATACCTCTCTTGGATTAAAAGTAACTTCTGTGGTTTTCTGTTTCCTTAAGCCTAAATACCTTTAGTAAAGAGAACTTTAGTTGTATTGCAGAGGTGACAGATAACTGTTTTTCCTCTCAAAAGAAGGGCGTTGCAGACACTTTCATAATGCAATGAGGAGCTGGTTCTTCAGTATTTTTAGTTAATGACTCTACTTAAGGAATTGGTTTTATGAAGTAATACTGTTAGTGATTGCACAAGTTCTTATAGAATCTTCTGGAAAAAAAATTGCTTAGCCCTTTTATAGGTATATCATCTTTGAAAACTAGTTTTGCAAACAAAGGAGAAAACTTCCTTAAATGATAATTATTGTGATTTTCCTACTGTACTTGTGCAAAACAATGCCTGACTTAGAGTTGTATGCTTTTCTTTGTGGTGCTTTTTCCCCTATGAATGGATGTGTAACTTAAATGAATATGTATTGAAATGAATTTTGTATTAACTGTGGTTACTGACTAGTTACTACATAGTTTTCAATGTTAGAAGAATTATTTAGGAGTAATTATGTCAAACTATAACACTGGTAAATATTTCCATCACCACAACAATGAGGTGGGAGGTCACAAAATTCCTAGTTGACTTCAAATTATTAATAAATGTATCTGGACACCTACAGACTATTGTGGCATAGGTACTGAACCAAGGTATGTTTCACCTCACCTGAATGCTTACGCAAACTATAAAATTTGGAGCTACCTGAAGGTGCTTACATCATTATGCACCTTCATACACAGCTATATCTGTCTCAGCCATGAACTGATTTTTTGGTGCCCTTAGCAGACTTTTCAGCTCTTCTGTTGTCTGAAATAAGTTATTCAAGTAAGGATTTTGTCTGTTATTGTAACTGCATAAGGTCTGGGAGAAATTTTAGAACTCGCAGATAAAATCACATGAAAATATCTGAATGCAAGATTGGAGCAACGAAGTTAAACTTGTAAATGAGTAACTCTAAATATTGTACAACATATTTATCTATTCATATATATCTATGCATCGTGTTTCAGGCTGAGAAAAGATATATGACAAGCCTACATCCTGAGTGTTGGCATAGAGCCTCCTGAGCCCCATTGTTAGTCTACTGCTACATATCCTTCAGAACAAAGAAATGGGCTGCTTAGACAACTGTGAAGAGGAAATATTCTTGTATTCCTACTGAATATATTGAGAGGCATCAAATATGTAAAGTAAAATGCTAATTCTAAAGGGTAGATTCTTCTACAGTTCTTACTAGCATATACATTTTTAACATACACATGTCTGTATGCACTCATGACGTATGTGCATACACAAATAAATAATGGTGCCCTGAAACCATTCAATTCTGCTATGCTTCATGAATTTCCTCTCAGAAATGCCACTATTTCAAGTATTCTATAAAGAAAATGTGTAATAAAAATGTCTGCTATATCTGCATCTTTAAATTCCTATTGTGTCATTTACCTTCTCTTTCAGGAAAATGCATGTATTTGTTTTTATTCATTGTTCTAAAATAGGTGGGAGACTTATACTTTGTACAATTTCTGAACTGCATGGTCCTGTTATGAAACAGGTTTTCAGAAGTTCTCCTTTTACTGAGCTGTTATGGAAGTAATATGGAAGTGTAACATTAACACTTATTAATATTTTGTTTTTCAGAACACCTACAAGATTTGTATATGAGCCCTGCATCTTTTAATAAGTACATATAACTCTGAGAAGTGTACACATATCTAGGTCATGCTAATTACCCACCTTGGGAGGCAACAATGTGCCCTTACTTCTCTACCTAGTTGGCATACTCTTGAGACCGAAGTCAGAAGAGCAGGCTTTAGAAAGACTAAAAATATATTTCCTGGGATCTTAGTCACTAAAGTACTTAAAGAGGAGGTCTCTCATGTTGACAGCCTGTAATTTGTATTATGCAGGAAATGAGACCAGATAATAAAAAACAACCCTTCTGGCCTTGATGCTTATGAATCACACATAATGTAGAAATTACTGTGGTAACGTAAGAAAATTGTTAGACTTTAAAAACAGTGGACTTGGTTTTATTTCACCAGGAATAATTTTATCATGTTTCTTGTATAGATGGAATTATACATCAAACCAAAAACACCAAAGCATGCCACAACGCTTTTTGTGGCTTAACTGGAGCAAACATCCAAAGCATTCCCTTAAGTCAGAGCCTGAAATGAAAACTGAAACATCTGCATAGAAAAGCCTCTAACATGGGTGAAAGCGCGCATTAAAAGGCGATCAGCCTTTCTCAAAGTTCTGCCTAGCTCTTCCACAGAAAAAATTCAATGTTTTGCTGTGATCATTTGTTTTGAATACCTTAAATTGAATGCTACAGGTAAACAATCTAAACTTCAGGAATGTTATGGCATTCAAGGTTTTTATTTTATACAGACGTATTTACAATAGTGAATCAGTGCTCATCGGTGCCATAGCAGCAAAACAGGAGCTGTTAATTTCTGCTCTAAGATAAAGGAAAAAATGCCTATTCAAAGCTGACAAATTCAATGAGGAACAGAAATTGTGATCTAAGCCAGAAAATTTTACAAACCAGGAGCAAAAGCAGTCCATAAGAATGCTGTGAGTTAGGTGGAAGTAAGATGCCAACTCCTAGCATCCAGGGATTTAATTTAAATGCTGAACCCAGTCTTCTAATATTTAATTTCTCTTTGAACCTTACAATACAAATATGTATTCACTAGGAGTTAAGTAGTTTTCTTTAGTTGCAGTATGCTCATACAAAGTGAGAGAATGGAATCACAGGCTGTTTCAGTGAAGGACTTATTATTCTTTATCAGAATGATCTTTATTTGTGGAGACTTCAAATACTTCACTAACCTTCCGTTTTACTATAGCTAAAATTCAGGATTACAAATGGGAATTTGCAGTTTCTCCATGAACATATGAAAAAAAAAAAATAAGATTTTATTAATTCAGTGAAGTTTGAATAGTTCCAGCCTCAGCTTTCCTTTAGTAAGATGTTGGCCATCAGAGAAGAGGAATGCCAATTGCCAAGGTACACCATATCCCCATCATTTCTACTGTTCGTTTTTACACCTTGTAGGTTAGCAGACATTGAGTTTTTAACATCCTGTTATTGATTGATAATTCATTAATATAATGTCATTAATATAATGACAGACAGCTCACTATGTGCCACTGGGAAGAATACAGTAGCATATTCATTTGGACAAGAAGAGATTGCTACAAGCTTTTTATTTTATGCTCTAATTATTCAATGTATAGTAGGACAGCAGTTCTGTGTGTAGTAAATAGGAGACAGCCTTTTCACGACATTTGTCCTCATCTTTTAATCCACCTCTGACCCTAATGAAGCTGGAATTTACCTGTAAGTGCACTTTCTTTTTTGGGGAAAAAACATGGACAGTAGGAAATAGGACATTCAGTTTGCTTGCTTAAGAAAAAACCTGGACACTGTATGTTTGAGCATTTAGTCAGCATTTAAACTGTACCAGTGTCACCCAGATAAGCAAATTTGAAATACTTGCCATATTTTGTCCTGTCTTTCTTTATGGCAAGTCTGCCAACTTCAGATGATCTACTGAGCAGATTCCTACTTGGGTTCAATGTCATCCCTTCCAGCTTGTGGCGTCTGTTATTTTCAGATAATTGAAGAAAGTGTTTGAGAATTGTGCTTACTGAAATGTCGCTACAGGGATACTATCATGCTTTTGGAAGCTGAAATAGAGAAATAGACAGTGAAATAAAACCAAACAAACAACCACCACACTAACATCTATCATTCTGTATAATTTAAATTGGCTGGTAATATTAACTTTCATTTAAATGAGTACATGGGAAGAAAATCTGTTTTGCTTTATATATGCAACATGATATATATGTATGTATAAAATGTATGATATGTACGTTTATTTCATCTTATATGGCCTCAATTTTTTCAGTCTTTGTTTAGGAGAATGGATGTATCCCTTTGCTAGGCCCTGACATGTTCATGATTGCAGAACATCTGTCATCGTGCTGAGGGACAGAGTGAGACCTAAATGGCGGTTAAAGCATGAAATTTCTGTACCTTAAAGTATATTTTTCAGTAGTTGTCTTGCCCTTTCTGCATCTACTGACAGCTTCAGCAGGTGTTTGTGTATCAGTGAGGAGTGGTCATGACTGTTAATATTGCTAATCACGTGATTCACGCTGAAGAAACGTTTTTCTTTACTCCAGAATTGCTATGCCTTTGACTCAAAAGCAAGATCCCTATATTTTTAAGAACTCTGCATGGAGCCCCTTGGACTTTTTCAGAATTTGGGCTTGTTGTAGCATTTTTGTCAGTAAGTAGGCATTCAGAAAAAAGCCAAATGCACACTAGTGCCAATCAACATGGTTTTGAAAGAGCATTTTATCAGTAGAAACACAAGAGAAAAAAGGAAAACTCTGAACACTGTTGCTGAGTAAATAACAACCCAGTTTATTACCAAGATTAGCATTTCTTTTCTAGATTTTAGTTTTCTTTAGTTATATTTGGGTGGCTTTTCCTTCTGCCTTGTTTTCTTCCTTTTTCTTCTTTCAGCAAATGGAGTAATAAACAAGGCTTCTATGGTCCAAGAACAAAGCCACTGCCTGTGTAGAGATGATAGACAAAATATCCATTGCATTAGAGGGTTACTTAATTATCATGCACTAAAGGTCTTTAATTTTCTTATGATCAAGACAACAGTGCGAATATGGATGGAGAGATTTTTTTCTTGTCCTGAGTAAAACACTCATAGAACATGAGAAGCTTCAGTAAGGGTGACTTGATGGATCTTTCATTCTTCCATTTTCTGAAGGACACTGTTGTTCATTGTTATGTGATAGTGTATTTCTTTTGTGAAGCACTTTGTTGATTAAATGCCTGTGGCACCTGCAAGATGCTTCTGCTGTGAAAGGACAGAGCTTTTTGGCACAAGTTAGTGAAGGGAATCCTTCCTGTTCAAAACATTACACCGAAAAGCTACTGCCTTCCCACAGTAAAGAAAAAAGTAAGGCAAATGCATCAACAACTTTAAAACACCATAGCTATTTTCTGCAAACTATTCTGTTAGAACTGACTGTTCTAATGCAATTAGGGCCAGACAGGTATTTAAAGCCTATCATCCATCCACTTGGTTATTTATGTTACAACGGTCTGAAGTGGAATAAGTTCAGAAGTAACAGAAGTAATCGGAAGTGAGAAGAGCTGTCAGTATAGGAGTGTGCAAAACCCAAACCTAGCAGTCTTTCAGTATCCCAAGGTCCTTGCTTGGCTTAAGTGTGCAGAGAAAACTGCTGGGGGGACCTTGAAGACTTGCTTAGTGCAAGCTACCTGCTTCTTCATTTAATCTTTTAAAAGAAGAACCCCGCTTATTCTGTCACTTTTGATGTATGATCAAAAGAGTTCAGCAATGCTGTATTTTTGTCAAAGATATTTTAATTCTCATGCTTTCGTATCTTCAATTTTCATAATTGATTTGATAACAAAATTACTTATATTAAGTTCATGACAACACTTTGGAGAGAAGAAAGCTTCTTTCTGGCATCCTCCTCCACTCATTGCTGTACTTTGACTCTGAAATATCTCCAAGTAATATTAAATATTTAGGTTATTTGATTTGATCATCACCAGTACAAAAAGGGATCTTTTCAAATATAATGTTTTAAGCTGATCTGCATGTGCTTTAACATGAATGCTTTCAAATTTGTTGAGGAGTAGGATATTTTGCACTAGATCCCTATCAAGACAGAAAGGCTAATGAAGACAAAAACCCAGAGCTCCCAGATCTTAGGCAAATAAAATAGGCTTCTGCATAACAAGATTAGGGCCCTTGGCAGGGCTAAATAGCAGAGTGTCCTTATGCCAGCCAGGACTTTACAGTAATAGTAAAAGAAATCAGCATAAGAGAAGAGAAAATTTACTGTATCTGCCTCTGCAAGTAATGGAATGAAAGGGGTGAGGTAGAACTGGTTTAGCCTTGCTTACTTTAAAGAGAGCTTCTGTCTGTTTCAACCAAAATTTTCATAAAGTTTTATATAGCTTAACCTTAAATAAAGGGAAGTAGTCAAAATAACCTCTGGCTCTCCAAAACATAATTGTTATATATGTTGTCAGATACCTTCATACTTTCAGAAAGCTAACTCTAATGTGGTATTAGGTTTCTGCTTACTTCTGTATGCCTATACCGAAACCACAGTATTGTAAGCTGAATGAACTTGAGGAAAAAATGCTTCCAATCTAAATATGCTCATAGTGGTGGAAAGGAATTGAATGAAGAAGAAAAAGGGAAAAGGCAAAGCATATGTCATAATGCCCAAGCATTTATATTCCCCCTAAATCAGGGTGTTAAATTTTCATATCCAATCATGGAGGGTGCTTTAAAAAAAAAACCTTAATTTTTTAAATCTAGAAATGTTCTGAGGCTTTGAGATATATATATATGTGCACACATGCAAATACTACTTACATGCATTAAAATGTCTACTAATCTGAAACCGAAGTAGTTCTATTACAGAACTACTTGTGTATAAATCCAGGAGCAATAGGTATATAAAGTGACTCTAGAGCACAATGCAGCGTGCTGAATGTGTTTAAAATTTATCAGCAAGCTCTCCTTAGTTATCAAGCTGGAGAGCAGTTATCCTATTCATTATTGACACCTCCCAGAATTCTTTCAATGGTTTTGTGCAAATAGCTTGTCAGCCTTTTGGCAAATAGGGGTGATTTTCAGTAACATTTTTCAGGTTCTTCAAATTGAATTATACAACCAGAGGCAGTCAATCTTTCTTACTATTAATTTTACAGAAAAAAAAAATCCTTTAGTAGTGAAGACCGACTTTACAAAGGAGACCTAAGCATTGCAATTTTAATAGATATCTAACCTGTCTACTAGAGAGATCCTGCCAAACAAAATTCGCATTACTTGTCTTAGTATGCAGTGTTGTTTTACAATGAATGTAAAAATATTAAGTGCCTTTGAGTGCTAGGAGAATTTTAGTACTGGAGAATCGTGTATCTATGAAGAGGATGAGCTAGGATCCCATGAGTGTCCAGTTCTTTGGCTTGCCTGCTCTACACTGAGTGAAGAGGAATTGTCTTGGGCTGAATATAAAATATAATTCATGTGTATAAGTAACAATTTTTTGTCTAATATTTTTATTAAAACGTAAAAAAAAAAACAGTAACAAAAGCATAGAACTAGCAGACTAGACACATGGGACTCTAAACTGTGGTTGTCACAACCTAGGCTGTAAATTTGCAAAGATTTAAATCTTGGCTTTGAACACAATCACTAAGAAGACACAGCTTTAAGCCAGAGTCTCAAGCGTGTATGGGTAACTTCTAGGTTTTGTTTGTTCTCTTTGAATTCAAATCTGTTAAAATATTTGATTTCAAATTAGCTTAAAAAAAGTGCCTATAATTTTAATGACACTTAGTTATGGACTGTTAACCTGAATTTTAGTAACTAGTTTGAATGTGGCATTTATTATGATTTGATCAGTGTATAAATAGCGTACAAGGTGTTAGGACTCTTTGATCTCTTTTTACTCCTCTACTGAAAGTCTGGAAAGAGTTCCTAAAGAGATGAAGATTATGGGAATATATGAAATGTTTATATCTTGGCTAATACTAAAGCTAGGAATAATGCTGTGCTGCAGCAAGAACCCTTACTTGAGTATGGAGAGCAGAGTGATTGCCTTGCAACAGGTTGATCCAGAACAACCAGAGGGATTGCATGATCTTGTATTCACAATCTTGTATTTGACTGAGACACATTCAGAAAAGATTTGAGGTTTTGATCAGCCTAGAATATGTGGGAGTGTAAAATTACTTCCCAAACTCAGAAGTTCAGAACATATCTGCTATTATGAAAGTCAATAAAAGTGTGAAAATTGAAGTTTGCTGGATAGAGTGAAATACTTCTAGTCTGGTATACAGTTCTATGAAGAAAGGTTAGAAGTTCTGGTTTAAATGTCAAATGTAGCCTAGTGTAAGTGGAGAAAGAGGAGCTTCTAGAATTACAGATCAACTTGTAATGACTTAATGATACTTTCCTGAAGAAAATCCTATTAGTAATGAATTTGGATTGGGGGAAAATACCTTAAAAATCTATGGAGGGTTTCCATATGGATTATATTATGAAATGGCAGTCACTAACTTTTTTAGTGTTGGATGCCCACTTCTTATTATCAGACTGCTTATATCATCATCCAGTTTTCAGTGTTCTTAAGTCACACAGCTGTGAGCTGCTGGTCAATAACTGATTATATTTTGCTAGTTGTTATAAATTGAAATAAGGACAGAAGACAAAATGTTGTTTTCATCATTTTACTACTTTTGAATCTTCTGCTGAAGTCCTACTATTCTGTCTTTTATTCTGAATGAAAGAAGAAAACTATTGGTGCCTTATTATCCCTGCCTTACTGTTCAGATGCAGGAAATAGTACCACTTCTTAAATCAAGATTTTAATGTGCAATTGTGATTCAGATTGGAAATTGGTAGGTTTTAAAATTAAGTACAATTTAAAGCTGGAGCCAAATTTTCCTGTAGCTATTGCCTCTCTCTTCAGTTGCTACGAGTGGCCAGTCTAAACTGAGAAGCATTTAGGTGAAAGCTGGTGGACTCTGGTGGAAGTACAGTCAAAGACACATCAAGCAGCAAGTCCATTGTATTCAAGCGATGAAAGATGCTATCAAGGATAATCAGCTCATTTAAAGAGGCACCTTTGTTTGAAGCCTAAATTCTCAACTGGTAGAAGTTCCAGAAGAGTGCTATTGCTACCTCTGTGGTGAATTAAGTTTTGGTAGAGCTGCTCCTGGGGCACTGATATTTGAAAGCCAGTACGCTTACAGTGGGATTTTTTTTATACTTCATCTCTTGTGAATAACAACTTTTGCTCTAAATTTATATGGGACGAAGCAGAGGAAGGCTGTTGCATCATTTACTATAAAGGTTTTTATACTATATAACTGTATGAAAGTTAATCTTGTGCCATGAAACCAGCTATTATATCAGCTACTAATCTGCTTTTGTGGTAAACTGTGAATGCTGTGTTTATCATTGAATTGCTTGTAAAGAAGTGGAGGAAAAAAAGACCTACTAACCTTCAGACTGCCTTATTTACAAATGATGCATAGCATCCTTTACACAGAAAAGAAAGTCTCAGACTAGGACCTTGGTGTGTTTGCATCCTAAATACTTAAAATGCACACCACAGATACATCACAGCTTTAAATATAGTGAAATTTTGTCTCCGAGCTTTATGGAGTAGCCTTAGTTCTACTTTAAATCAATAATCTGTCTGTGTTGTTGTTTATTGGTTCAACTCTGTGAGGACAGTATCCTACTCTTATGGAAGTCCGTCGCAAAACTCCTATGGATTAAAATCAGGTTGGTGGTTCACCCTCTATTTCAAAACACACATATATTTTTAAACCTAAAAATATATATTTATTTTTTCACATGTGAAGTGTATTGCAAGAAAATTGCTGTTTAGAAAATAGAAAACTATGCACAAACTTCCCTAGTAACAAAAACTGATTAAGTCACAAATCTGTGGTAGAGAGCAAGGTAGATGATATTATGAAGTTACCAAGTATGGCAAGTTATACAAATTATTTCTTAATCAAAGTTGCTAGAAAGTTAGTATATCTTAATCTGCATGGTAATTAACACTAGAGTATTATGTAAAATAGAATTATAATATGGGCAATATTGAGATGAAATTGTTTTTGGAGCTGCAAGTATGTTGTTAACATGAAGTTGCTCAGAATTAGCTGACTATTGGTTCTGGCTATTTACCATGCATGTTCATCAGAGTCTTGTGAGAGAGTGTATTAAAGTTGAAAAATTGCTAACTTGTGCTTACAACATGTGATGTAGCATTTCTCTCAGATTTTTTCTTTTTTTCCCATTATTTTCTGCCCAATTAAGTCACTTGGAATCCAGAAAGTGCTTAGATAAGGAGGTAGTTCCTCTGATAATTCTGATTTTCCTTTCTGTCCTTATTAGTACTATATGCTACATTTATTATGAAAGTACACTTACTCCTTTCCTGGTCTAATTATTATCAAAACCTCAGTTCTACTTGGGCAGGTTATTTCCGAAGAATGCGAATTCTTTTGCTGTTGTTACTATGGCATTTTCTCAAGGTAATGCCTGTTAGTTACACTAACCTGGAAACAAAACCAAGCTACGTCAGGATGTGTATTTCTATTACCAAATCCACGCTTGAGTTCATAAACTTACACACTAATATGAAAGAGCAATAAACTGTTCTTATTACAGTACAGTTTCTTGGGGTTCCTTGTGGACTTTGCTTACATTCCGTGTGCCTGTATGTATGTTCTGACAGCCTAATAGTCATTTAAAATACCTTTCTCTAGATCTATACATGTTGTAAGAAAAAATAAGGTAGCACAAAACGAAAAAGAAGACCTCAACACAGTATTTTGAAAGTTTGATTCATTAGAATTAGCATATAAAATAAAATCTCATGGGGAATTAAATGAAAGTATGCTTTTTCAAAACAAGAAATGACATTTGGGGGAAAAGAAAGAGATCAGCCTCTGCAAAAAAAATTAAAAAAAAATCTATTACAGTTCTTTTTTTCCTCTTCTCCCTGTGTGGTTCATAGAGATGGGGGAAAAAATTATTGATCTAAGCAAGAGATCAATGCACAGAGTCATTCACAATTAGGCATTCAGTAGAAAATAATTGGAATCAAATTAACCTGGAGCACTTGAGGCAGTTTGCCTGGTAACCTTGCTCTTAACTATGTTTTAAGTTTAATAAATTATATGGTAAAAGGACCGTCTTGAGAATTGTTAAACATACACTCCTTAGGTTGCAACATAATCCCCTTTGTAATCGCTTATTAGTATAGCATTTATGCTTTGAGATTACAGGGTTTTATTTCAGAAGGGCACGGTCATACTGCTTTTATTAGTTTTACATCTAAAGGTCATACTGTAGTTGTCAAAAAATAAGCCTAGATCTTAGGTTTAATGTTTTTAAATTGTATTAAAATACAATGTGAGCAGAGCTGATATTGTTGCTTTCCCTATGGTAATCTAAGGTTGGGGAGTTTTACTGATTAAACCCTTCATTTTAATTTTAAAAATTTGCATTTTAAGAGTAACTTCTTTGACTGGTAATAAATGAGGCATTGGTTATATTTAATAACTCCAATGCATTGTGGTGTCACAGCAGACCCAAAAGATAGTACACGCTGTCACATTTGGGATGATGGATTTTATAAAACTGTGTTGCATAAAGATGAACTCTTTTGTGCTACCTTGCAAGGTTGCCATGGAGATGGAGCGCTGCTTTATGGGAATTTTACTTTTCTGGTAATGTTAGATACTGAACTCAAAGCTGCTTCTTTCAATAGTTCTTAAATCTCACTTTTAATATTATGTCATTTTGCAGAAAATTGTGATTCATCTTTTATATCTTTATTTTCATAGAAATATCTCCTCTGGTGCTGTCAGAGCTAAAGAATTTAAGATGTTAACTTACCAGATACTAAACACAGTCTAAGGATTTTGTTTTTTTATATTCCATGCCATTGTTCAATTTTATAAGTATTTAGGATATGTTTTGCAATTCTATACTTTTTCTGAAAGAAATATATCAGATATTTGTAGCCCATGGAAATACTTCTGTGCTGGGGAAATCACTGGAAGCAATGTGCTGAATATGAATAGGAATGAATAGTATCTTTTTAAATGATTTTGTTAGTAAAATCAATTTAAATCCTAAATACATGGAAAATAGTTACAAATTTATTTTTAGGTGAACACAGAAAAACAAAAATTTTTGTGGAGATATCATGCATTTCTCTGTAATATGTGATCTACTTTCATTATCTTGCATAAATAAGGTATCAGAAAGGAACTTCAGTTGATTCTGACATTCATATGCTAGCGATTTTCTTTATGTTTACAAATAAAAATTACTGACATGGAAACCCTTACTCCTTGCCTTAAGCACACATTTTTGAGTGTTTGGCTGTGGATTGTTCACTGTGCTGAGTCAGCTGGATCTATAATATTGTCAAGATACAGCCAATTCTTGGACGTATGGCAGAAAATATATATGTGAATGTAAGTCATACCATTTGGTACACACTTGGAGCTAACCAGCTGTGTTAATGAAAGTCATGCAACAGGAATATTTTTTCTGGAAGAAGGGTCTCTTGTTGTTTTCAAATGAGAACAGCTAAAATAAAATGTTTTTTTGGGGGGGAAAGTGTTGGAAATTATTCTGTATGTTCTTTTGCCCCATTCATATTGAATGTTCCCCTAGAGTGCTGCTGTATTTGTTCAGAGCATATAGTAGTGAGACTGAGCCAACTAAGGGTGGGAGTTGGAAGATGCGAGAGCCTCTTCCCGCATGCCTCTGTGTAGGGAAAGATGGCACAATGCTCAGTGTGCTAATTAAACAGACTTTCCTTTTGCTCTTGTCTCCCATTTGAAGTTATCTTGGAACAAATTGAGATTGAGATGGCCAGAAAAGGGGTATCTTGGGAGGAATGCAATGAAATGAGAGAAGACTTTTTCTTCTCCCTTGCTAGCAAAGATTTAAACAGATGGACTGCAGAAAAATCCATTCCTTTGAAAGTTATTGTTTAAATTCATCTAAGAGTCATCCTTCTACCAGTGAAGTCCTTCACTGTATGTATACTGACATATTCTCTTCTTTTTTCTGAAATATGTATTGATAAGATTTACATGAACTCTTTATGCTTGCTGTCCTTCTCCCTAAAATTAGGTAGCTTTTCAAATGTTTGCATCATTGCTTACAGGAAGAGTTAAAAGCTGTTCAGCTGGTAGCATGCTCAATTTCCTCATTTTGTAAACAAAGAATAAAAACTTTATCAGTATTTCATCACAGGGTGTGGGATTTTTTTAAAAATGATACTAGATGTCAGAATGTGCTGTGACCTCATCGTTTCAGCTCATTTTCCTGCTCCCAAGTGGTTGGAAGTGTTCTTAATGATTCTCTAAAAAAAACAATTTTAAACTAAAATCTTAAAAATATGTACATTGTTATGGAGTATGTTTTACTAGTGTTAGTTTTGTTTTCATATGTAGTAAACAACTTAGATTTCAACGTTTTTCTACAGAATGCTACTGTCTTTAGAAATGTAATAATATTTCAGTAAATCTTTTATAAAATTCAAAATTGTTAATGGAGTTTATTACTAGACTTAAAATCACTTCTTAGTTATTGACAGTGCTTCTAGAGAGTAGGGTAAAAGATGGTGAGAAAGGCTTTGCAATGGTCTACCACTCGTTGCTGTGCTTATATAAAATGATGGTGACAACTTCCTACTTTATGTGAACGTTCATCTATATATAGAGCCTCATATCCTGAAATACCTGTGCATTAAGAGAGGACTTTGTCCTTCTGGCGGTCTGCTAAATCATTGATACCTCCCTCAGAGAGTGAATGCATATGACTTTTTATCTTGATTCCAAGGTTATTTTGCCAAATGCTCTCCCCAGTAGTTCCCTTTTTTGGAGCTGCAGTGGGCAGTGGTCAGATACTGAGCCTCTTTCATCTTCACGATATACAGGCCACTCAGGAGCAGCATAAAATCTTCTGTTGCCATTGACTGTTCAGTTCTATCTGATGAATGGTGACTGTAAAGGCAAATGTATAATACTGCAAATGAGAGAGAAGATATTTATAAATGATTTTAAAAAATCAGCAGTTCCTTACTGTCATAAATTATTCCTATCCTAACTTTTAGACAATTTTGTACATAAATCAATAGTATAACTGTCATTACAGTCACAAGCTATGCCATAGAATCATGCAATGTTATCACTGTAAATAAAATACAGTCACACTTATACAAGAGGTTAAATGCTCTAGAAACAATTTTTTTTTGTTTTGCTGTGCTGAATCACTAAAATATGTGAGTTCTCCTGCTCTTGCCTCCATCTCTGTAGTAAGGATGTCATTCTTCTCAAAAACTGTGACTTTCTTCACCTCTGGCTTGATAAGATGCATACCAACTTCACTACAAAGTTTTCCAATATGCTGGTCTTTTACTTCGAATGTGGTGGCAGGAATCTTGTGACAGGAGTGCAGTGGGGTATTGGTAGATACTTCTCGTGGGTAGCACCTAGCTGTAGGGCTCTTTCATTGTACTTTGAGAATTCTGCTGATATTGATACATTTATTTATTTAAATATATCACTTACTATTGGATCTTAAGAAAGCCATGCAAGCACCCTAATAGCAGAGCTTGTGGGGGGGGGGGGGGGAATAGGTGAGAATCAAAAATGAGATTGAGATAACATTTTCAGTAAATGAATGTCATCTTCAAGTATATTTCTGAGCTCAGAAAACAAGCCAACATTTTATGGGGGAGACAAAACTTTTCCTCTCTCTCATGTAACCCTAACATAACATCTGATCAATTAAGTTGAGTCAGAGGAGCTGGCATATGTGATTGTCTAGGGCATTTGTATTATGATATCTTTTATGATTGTTGGGTTTGGACCTAAGTAAGACGTTTGGCTGATGATAGTCATTGATAAATTGCTCTGAATAGTGATGGTATTTAAAAAAAAAAAAAAAAAAAAAAAAAGTCAAGGAAAGTAGTCATTTAATATACTAGATACTTGTATACTCTGGTACAAAAAGCAGTCAAAAATAATAACCATTTAAACATAAGGTCATGTTAGTTGTTGTTGAAAACTTCTATAGTCAGATTTTGATATCAATGTTTTGGATTGATTTTTTTTAAAATCTGTTATTTGAAAATGCAGTTATGCATTTTCACCAGCAGAACCATTTTTTCACTGCCTCTCTATTCCATATTGATGACACCTAGACTCAGACTGATCAGTCTCAACTTCTACTGTAAATTGAATTATAAGAATCTTGTGATCTTGTTGTTTGAATGCATCACTAAGAACCTTGTCTGAGTAGTCACATGGTAGATGTTTATGTAGACAAAAATAAATACATATATTTGGCTTTTGTATGTTTTCATATACTTTTTGCTTTGGTTAGCTCCATGTTCATGATGATTTGAACAAAAATCATTGCCTCAGGTATGTTGGAGGGGACCCTGAAAACCAGACCTGCTTGCTCCAGTGAACTTTGTTTAAATTAGTGCTGACGTATCTTTGAACATCATGAGAAATAGGCCAAAAAATGCCAACTGAAATAGTTCTGCTGTTTTTTTAACTAGGTATCGTATTTAGAAATGTACAGTCAGCATGTTATAGGTCCATACTGAAGCAAGAAAATTTAAAATCTAAAGATTTGCTCTATGTCTTTGTGATCAAAATATAATTCCCACTCCACAGGAAATTCTAGGTTTTCAGAACTTATTTTGATTTCATAGAAACTGGGATTTCAGAACTTCTGTGACCCAGTTTGTTAATGCTGGCCCTTGCTGAAATAGTGTTGATGTGAGACTCAGTGAATTGTAATCAAAAAGAAAACACAGCTATAGACGTGAATGCAGTCTGCAGTCTTCTTGAGCCGGTATCTTCATGAGCACCACATGCTTAATTTGAACATCACATCTGCCACAGGATCTTACCTCATCGTATTGCATTGTAGAATTCTACTTTTGTAAAATGTATTCTGCCAGAGAAATTTGTTAGTATACTGGGAAATGCAGTACCGTATGATATCTGTTAGATTTTTTTTTTAAGGAATATGCTGGTATTTTCTTGAAGACTCTGATTTCTTTTTTGGACTTGAAAAAATAATGTTTCTCTTTAAAGCTGACCCACATTCAGGGACAATCAAAGATAGAGGAATGATATTCTTAAGCTGTTTCACTAAGTTCACCTTCAAGAGCAGGAATGTGTCTTTCCAATGTAGTATTCTTTCTACCCCCTTGGAAGATATTTACTTTTGTTATGATGCTTTTGCTATATTGTTTTGCTATTATTATTTATATTTTTAGTAATACTTAAGTCATGCTTAATCGTATTAGTGTATATTTAGTGGTATTTCATTGCTATTTATAACTGCAGTGTAACAGAAATTCATCATTTTTTTAAGATCTTTACGGCCTGAAATAGTTGACTCAGCGTTATAATTACATCGAGCTACAGAAATTTTTTTGTAGTGCAAAAAAAAGGTGTTGAAGTCATTACATATTCTTTCAAGGAAAGGTCTGTTCTTCACTGTATGGAAGGAACGTGGTTGTGCTGATTTCTCAGCAAGTGTCTCCATTTTGAAAAAGAAAACTACCAACAAAAAAAACCAAAACCATAATATGATCCTGTGATTTGAAAAAACAGTAACGTTGTACATTTTTTATTTTATGTGCTATGATGATGAAGGAAACTTGCGGTGTTTCCCTGCCAGCTTAACTAACAGATGATACACCCAGCTGCAGAGCTGCTTCTAATAAAATGAATTTGAAATGACCATGACATCTGAGTACATTGTTCAACTGTCTAAAAGACTGTTTGCATTAATATTTACCTCAGTAGATGGCCTTTGCTTTAGTTCTTAGTATACATTTGCATCTAGAATATAACTTTTCATTTCTTTTTTATGGGCTAAATGACTGTTTTGAGGAAGCAATTCACACTTTTATAGGACAGTTGGATTTTTTTGGCATGTTCTTGCTGGCAGTTCTTCAGAAACGTGTACTGCTGTACAAAATTTTATATTTTTGGAGGTCTTCTTAAGATCAGTCAATTTCAGGCAGACAGGGTGTTTGTATGACATTCCACCCCATACTGACCTATCTCCTTTCATTCCCTTTGTTAAAACAATATTCTCATTTTCCTAATAAATATTTAGCCTTCTTAATTTGAACTTTTAGAAAACTACTATTTCTATAGTGTTGCAAGATATTGTTTCAAGTTATGCATATTTTATTTATATCTCTCCTAACTTGAAGATCCATGGCCATATGCTTCAGCCACGTATCAGCAGGACTGAGCATCTGTTCTCTAAAAAGATGAGGTAGTTTTGGGGAAGCTGTAAGTGATAGAACCATATTCAAATCCAAATTCTGTACATCTTGAATGTCCACACGCTTACTGAATGTAACTGACAGCAGAATTAGCTCTTCTTACTTCCTTGAAACTTCCATGGTAGCTAGCAGAGTTGGAATGAATCTGATCTCAGATGTGGTTCTGCAATTGTTGACAAAGTGTGTTAGAGTTAACACAGTGTTCCAGATCTAAGTAAGGTGTAGCTACAGTTTTGCTGCTCAGGCAGCCACTCAGTTGTCACTTGGAATCTGAGTAATTTCAGGGCTGTGTGACCAGACTGCAAGGTCATTGTATTGCTGTTTCTTAAAACTATTTTATTTATTATTTTAATATAACTTCAGTTTTTAAAAACTTTAGTTTTTAAATGCTCTATTTGACTATGTGTATGATTATTTTTATTTGCTTCAATTATTTATGTGATAGAAATGAATTTCTCATATTTTTTACTCATGCTAAAGATGTGTTCTGAAGAAAAGCCTGTATATTAGAATTAGTATTTGTCTAATTTACCAGACTTTGAATGCACTCCCTTTCATGATAGATGCTGTCAGCTCAGCATCATTTTATTTCATAACTTTTATAAATCCTTGGTGACCTATTCTCCAGGGAAAGAGGGATTAGAAATCACAAAAGCAACATATTGTATTGTATTTTTCAACCAGGCTGCCTTTTGCAAGAGCAGACCTTGAACAGCACAGGAGACAGGAGCCATGAAGTATAGCTGTTTACCAGATGATGTATTAAAGGGAAAGGGCTCACTGTCTGAGTCATTTATTGTCTAGATTATACTAGTTAAAAAAGGTCTCAGTTTAGACCTTCAGAATATTGGGGAAGTTCTCTTTATGCATTCTAAAGTATTAATTTTGTCACCATATGTGTAGCTATATAGCTCCTACTTGCAAACATTGCTCTGTAAGAAATTTGTGATGAAAGGAAAGTTGCCCTCTGAAGAATTTTCAGTACTAGGGGTCAGCATCAGTTAAAGCACTGTTGCTTATGATCGTACTTGTGTGTGTGCCCAAACATACAATATTCTCATTCCTTATCAAAAGCAACTTGTTTCCAAATGCAGCTCAGCACAGGAGAACAAAAACAATGCAGTGTGGGGGAAAAAAAAGGACAAAAATTTAAGTATTTCTGCTGAAAAATAAGAAATCTTGTCACAAAGATGCACATCTAAGTCCTTTCGCATACTGGTATGGACACAAGTCTATTTTTGGGGCATTGATGTGCATTGGTTACTCAGTTCAATAAAAGTGAATAAGAGAACTGTAAATGCAGTATGTTCTTCAACAGAAAATTTGAACAGTCTGTTCTTTTACATGATAAAATGATAAGCTTTTTATTTAATCCTATGAGTCCAATGTTTGGATACAAATTATTGCCTTGTAACTCAATAGTAAGGGAATATAAAATGGAATATAAAATCCTGAAAGATGGATTTAATACTGAAACTGTTCACAATGGAATGTGTTTCTTCTTTCTATGCTTTTTTTTTTTCCCTGAATTTTTGAGGGAGAATGCAAACTTTTTCCACTGAAAATATTGCTGGTCTTCATAAGTGCTTTTCAGAATGGGATTACTTTATCCTTTAGTTAAATATTGTGGACAGAAAAGTGAACTTTTAAGGAACATTCTATTTGCTGGAAGAATTTTGGCTGTTTGTTTTAAACCAATTTCTTTCTCGCTTTAAGGACTTCTTTGGGAGGATATCTATCCCCTTTTCCAATTTATCTGGTTTAGTAACATCTTAAAATACAGCCCCTTGTCTTGTATAATTATTGATGTGTGTAAGAACTGAAATGGGTATCTAAATTAAAAAGTAAATTCAAGAACCATGGTACAAAAAACTATAGTTTTCATCACTGGTATTTCAAAACAGACTCATGCCTAAATATCTTCTGAAGATTTAAGCACGGGACTATTTGACTCTGCTTACAGAATTGTTGGGGTATACCTCTGTTGTGAAGAAAGATTAAAAAAAAAAAAAAAAGATAAGAAACTACCAAGCCGTTGTATCAGGATGATAAGCAAAATATCATAAAGGGATGCTTGCACAGTTCCTTGAAACAATGAGCCCATACTTAAAAACCTCTGTTTTTCTGGATAAAACATGGCTTTTGGGGACCCAGGGCATCACTGATCCAGTTTCTTCCTATTTCTGACCAGGTAATTTGCTTTCATCTCAAGCAGGAGGTAGGATACACATATATATCCTGTATATTTGTAAAAGTTGTAAGAGTTAGCCTGTATAGTCAGCTGTGTTTTCCAAGACTAGAATTTGTTACCCATGTGTATATTTTCCTTGTTACTATGAGGATTTAATGTATCCTTGGTATTCCTCCAGATTTGTAACTTTTTTAACAAAACAAAAAAACAACCTTTTGTTTGCATCGTGCATCTGGCAAGTAATTTCAGAAGTAACTTTCAGAAAACCAAATTTCATGTTAACGATTACATTTGAATGATGAATGTGAAATATTATACCACAGCAGCAATTCTGAATCATAGAATTGGTCCTGATTAGGCACTAGTCAAGACCTACAGTTCATAACTCTGGGATATAAGACTGAAGAAGATATATTAAAAATTAAAAAAAAAATAAAAGCAGGACAGATATAAACTGCGTCATAGTAATAAATGAATGGGAGAAGCTGTCTATGGTCTGTATCCTTATAAATGTGTAACTATCAGGGCACCAGCAAAATCTATTATGTGAAGTTATTGATCTATCAAGTAATTTATTGATGAAGACTGTTCATGTCTGATTTCAAAAACCTCAGAAATTCTGAATAGAATGTAGGAAAACATTATTGAAGTCAGTGTAATCTTTGTGTTTCTGTGAGTGTTGGTAAACCAGACCATAGCAAAGGTTCTCCTAATTTTTAACGTGAAAAATAGAAACTGTTTGTTCTTCTCTTTAGTAAAGAATGCCTTGGTTGACTACAGGCTGGTCCCTTGAACATGTCTTTCCTTATTCCCCAAAGATAAGTAGGTAATGCTCTTTATTTCCATGGAAGCTACAACAGATACAAAGAGCTACAAATTCTCAGCTACAAAACACTACTTTTCAACATAGTCACCATCATTAGCTATAAATCTTTGCTAGCAGTGAACAAGAGCATGCTGTGCTTGTTTAAAAAAAATAAATAAATCTGCATGGCTGTCTGGAACATGCCTTGTCTTTTGTATTGCTGTCACCACTGCTGAAATGCACCACCCGCTGCTTCACTATGCTCACATCCATTGTTCGGTCTTCATAAACGTTCAGTAAGTGTTGTTGAATGTTAATGGAGGCTTTTTTTTCCACATGGAGAAACTCATTTCCACACCACTGCTTCAGACGTACTTCCATGTCAGACACCATTTTGTCAGACTGCCCTCTGCTGCCATCTGTCACACAGCAATGATGTGCAACAGAGTACTGGTGGAAGGTTCAACCTCTACTGCCATCCCACTGACATTTACCTCTGATGCTGTGGGCCAGCGTAATAAAATAGGAGGCATTACTTTCAGAGCAGCCCTCATACATCATTTTTTACTATCTCAAAAATCTTCCATTTGTAGAGGTTGCCTGTTCCCAGCTGTTGTTAATCCTCAGTGCTTCCATGTGGACTTATTAAACTCAGCTTTCCCAAACTACGTAATTATTCAATGCTCGCCACCTCTGCAATTCTTTGTTTTATGATTTCAGTGGGAACTTCTTCCTACTGTGTTTTTACAGTGACAAGAATAGCTCAGAATATCCTAAATGCTAGCATTACAAAAATTGTAATTAATCAAATTGCTTCCAGTACCAATATTACCTATATTTTTGTGTGCTTTCTCATATTTATTTCCAAATGTGGTACTTCGTTTTTTTTTTTTTAATGGAAGCTTAATATGAGAAAAGGTAAAACAAATTACTCTCTCCTCTTGAACATATTATTTATGTCTTAATTTTTTTAATCCCTTGGACAGTAATTTTTATCTTCAGAATTGAAAATAAATGTTGTAAATCAGTGTGTGTTCCATAGACAGGAGGGTGTCACAAGACCTCTGACTGATTTTTGGACTTCTATTAATGGCCTTTTTGTTGAACTCTGAGGACATACTTCATTCAGAGAAGGCCAAGTGTTAGTAAAAGAACAAGACCTCATGCTGCTTGATGACAAAGTCAAAATGATCATATTCTTTATCTATTTTTCAATATGTGCTCTACCTAAGAAAGAACAGTAAAAAAAAACACTGCTTTTTAATTGTACCTATCAGAAGAAAAAAAAGATGTTTTTCTTGTTTAGAGAAGACAAGGATGCTGGTTTTTTTGTTTGTTTGTTTGTTTTTTTTAATACTATGTTTGGATTGAACATATAAATGCCATTAGGAAATGGAAATGCTTCAGTGGAAGAGCAGTCTTGTACCTTTTATAATAATGATGATTTCAGCTGGAGTCAGTGGGTCTGCCCCAATTCACTGTAGCCAAGACCTAGGTTATAAATATATTACAGCTTTGTTGGTTTCTCTTACAGATTCATTGACCTTTATCTCAACGCAAAAACCTTTTTTTAACTGAGGCTTTTTTCTGCTTTCCAATTAGACATATTTGGCAGCTTTCCCTTGATATATGATTGTGTGACTGCAAGTTGGTTTTTAATTTCTTTAGATATAAAATCACTGTAAAGCTCTGCCAGCTGCACAAACGGAACATAAAGATTCCAGTTAAAGAAATGTTAAACTGAGATGACCATTAACATAAGGCAATCCAACTTCTTAAAATACAGTATGTCTCTCTTCCATAAGGGAGTATGGTCTTGCTATATCGATCAATTATTTCTTCATAATAACCATTTCATTGGGTGTTGACATTTAATTAAATGCACAAAAAGAAAAGCTGTAATAAAACGCACACAAACAACAATAATTAGGTTCAGTTCATTGTAGAAACAAGACTTCATTAGATTTTAACCTTGTTTTTTTTCATTTAATATATGAACTTCATATAAATGCATATTAGCATGTTTTACCATATCTCGGCTGTGTTGTTCCTTTTAATAATCGCAATTCAACAGCTGAAACGATTTATGGCCTCTTTTCCCCTCTTTCTTGTATTAAAGAAATGCAATTTTAGTCTAAAACAAAATACAAGTTATAGGAGAAAACAGTAAGGTTTCTGGATTTCAGTTATATAAAATAACGTAACTTAAGCTTTTCTCACAAACAGGAACTGCTATTCTCTATAGAATCTGTTATGTAGATATTAATCTGCTCTTGTAAACAAATGAAGTTTTTGTATTTAAATCTTAAAAATATATTTATTTATATATTAAATCTTAAAAATGTATTTAAATCTAAAAAAAATCTAAAAATCCTTAGCACATAAATCTTTTAAACATTACATATTAGTCACCCTTAGTTGCCTTAAATCTTATACTTTTTTTTATATACTAAGTTACTGACCTTCTACATTTCCTTGACTTTAGCTGAGGATGGATTTGTTTACAACTTCTAGAAAAGTGTCACAATTTTATAGAAAAAGCGGTTACCTTTTCGACTACGGCACTGGAATAATGACTTAAAAGTTATGGACTGAGTGACATGATAGGACCATATTAATGATCCTACTGAGATAAAAAAAAAAGAAAAATAAAAAATTGTCCATTATCCTAACCTGAGCAATTTTTGTTCTAAAGCGTTATTTAAAAAGGACAGTGGTTTTTGGTTTTTTGGTTGGTTTTTTTATTAGATAAGAGGAAGTCCCTACTTAATTAGAGAAGTGGTAAAAATATTAGAAACAGTTTGAGTCTTATTTTTATGTTGTGCCAACCATATCTGAAGTCCTGGAAGCAACCTGCACAGGGATTACAACATTATGTTTCTTTGTTCTCCTTACAGACCCACAGAGATATTCTGTAAAAGCTAGTACTCACATGGCACTGGCTTGTCTTTACTAAAGCTCAGTACTGATTTTTCTCTTAAGGAAGACAGTTGTTATGAGAGGAAATGTATCTGAGTGCCAATCCTATGAAGACAGGCTGAGGCAGCTGGGCTTGTTCAGCCCGGAGAAGAGAAGGCTCCAGTGAGACTTCACTGTTGCCTTCCAGTACTTCAAGGGAGGGGGACTGACTTTTTGCATGGTCTGATAGTGACAGGACAAGGAGTAAGAGCTTTAAACTAAAAGAGGATAGACTTGGGTTAGATAGTGGAAGGACATTTTTTACTCAGAGGGTGGTGAGGCCCTGGCACTGCTGCCCAGAGCTGTGGGTGCCCCATCCCTGGAGATGCCCCAAGGCCAGGTTGATTGTGACTATGACTGATCCAGTTGTTTTTTTACTGGTTTAAAAAATGTTGCATCATTACCTAGTAAAACTAGCTTGAATAAGGCACCCAAATTGATAGGTAGCAATAAGTACAAGATCTCTTAATAAAATCAGGAAAAGAACATTCTCTTGTAACATGCAAGATTTTTATGCCAGTATTTTATATAAGAAGTATATTTTGCAGGTCTAAACAAATACATTTATTATACTTCCACATGCTGAATGTAAATTTATTTTCTTTAATGTTCTGAACACCTGAGCCAATCTGCTCTACGGTCCCACTGGGAAAACAGCACAGCTTGAGAGAGGCAATGGGAGGACAAAAGCAACCTGTTCGTTTTCTTACTGATGTGATTTAGCAGCATTGTTGTTTTTTTCTTTCATGCTTTTTAGGAGCAAGCTATAAATTTCTCTAATCTTCTCTTTCTTACTCCAAGTCATTTTTACCATGAATGTATCCAGAAGCCATTGGAAAAATTGTTTAAAATTGTTCTTGAAGCTGTTATTTTGAAAATAAAGGAATGAACTCTGCAATCATTATAAACAATTTATCATAGTGGGAGGTCTGCTTTAATCTTCAAAGCATGTGCATTATACCTCTTTCCTTCAATTCCATACTTCTAATGATTTTGCTTGAATTAAAAATTGTTAGTAAGTGAAATAATTTCTTAGAGTAGGAGTGAAGAAGTATTATAAAATTAATATTCACAAAATCAACAAAACCTAGGGGGGAACTGATGTGTTACATGGACAGGCTTTTGCCACTCAATAACAATAATCGTATCATGAACTGTAAAAAAAAAAATAATAAAAAAAATGGCAGGGGATGTGTTTCATTGTGACATGGTAGAAATAACGGCTTAGTGACTTGCATGCTCTTTGGAAGTGATTTCTCAATTAAATACATGCCCTGCATTGCTTCTTTGTTACTTTAAAATGCCATTGCTTTTACTTGAAGTATTAATCATTCAATGGGAAATCTTTGATCAATGAAATCTGGAAGATAATACCTAGAGATTCTTCCCTTCGCCCCAATCATCTAGGTGCCCATCACATCTTTGGGAAATACACTTAGTGTATGAAATGTGACTCATGTAGTTGTAGAGTTTAACCTACTGAAACTCTAAACATTAAAATGCGTGTTCAAGGAAAAAAGTTTTAATAAAATATTTCAAATTTATACAATTCTGATGGTCTTTTGGAACTTAAAGACAAAAACTCAGACAATCTTTAGGAGATACGTGCGAGGCAATTGTGTTTGAAACAGATTAGCCACTTTTAAATTCATAAAATATCAAAAGTAATATTGCTCAGGTTAAGCTGAAAGTTTTTCAGAGAAAAGCAGACTATATCAGAAGCACTGGGAATTGTAATTCAGATTGGCAAAAATGTGTTTTTCTCTCTGCATTACTATTTACTTAAAAACTCCATATATCTTGCAGTTGAATATAGAATTTGTAATGAAATAGGATTTTTTTTTACTGTGCATTTCATATTCTGAGTAACGTTTCACTTTGCAGCTATATCTTGGTTAAAATACTGTCATTAATGGGGTTTTTTGAGATTCTTTTTGATTTAATATAAAATGTTATTAAGATTTAATTGTCTTTTTCATTTCAGTTTTTGTTGTTTGTTCATTTTTTTCCTAAAAAGTAATGCAAAAAGGCTGACAGAGCAAGATGTTCTGTAAAACATTAACCAGCTGCTGTTCACAGCAGTGAAAATAACTTTTACATAATATTAATCGTGTTCCAAAGAATACATGCTGAATATACAATGTAGAAAATGAAATGTATTTGTCTGCTTTATTCAGTTTATTAAGCTAAATGAAGGTTAAGTTTCTGTTACGCTTTTTAGAGCTGAGATGAACAGACATAAATGGAGATCTCATCTGTCTTGCTTGAAAGAGTGTAACAAAGACATGATTTAAGTTCTGAATTCAAGACAAGTAATGTATTATCTTCAGTTAACGTGAGCATAAATTACTCGCATACAAACTCATCAGCGGTCAGCTAGCATCTACTGCTGGAAGTGAAATCCTAAGATACGTGCTTGAGATTACATCATTTTACAGGAGGTGAAGTTAGACATTACGCAGAAAAAAAACCTCAGCTATTGACGAAAAATGTTGTGACCTGGTTTCTGATGATTGTGTGGTTGTACAATTCCTTCAGTGTTTTTGTCAGTAACAAAACAGCTGTTTAGAAAGCTGCAAGCTAAAATGTGACAATATTACCAGTAGTCATTGCTGAGATTATTCAATCAGAATTTACATCTTCAGTATAAAGTAGTAAAATATGTGCTGAAAAATACTACAACGGTGTTTGTGAACAGCTTAGGAAAAAGGCAGTTATTCTTAACTAGCTTCTCCCATCCTGATTACTCCAGTAATCTGATTCCCTGTGTCTTTGCCTGTATCTTTTTTTAAAAATGATTCTGAGATGATATAATGTGTAGAAAGGCATACCATTGAGTTAAGGAATCACAAAAAAAATAGGCTGAATTTAAATGTGGTAACAGTACATCAGCTAGAACCAAACGTAACTTTGATATAATTGCTGGTTGCATTTATTCCTCTGAAATAAGCTCTCTTCAAGTGCTGTCATTTAGGTGGCGTTGACCAGCTAAATGCATAATTACTATAATCAATCAGGATGTTAAAAAATTAAAAAATGTCCTCTCCATGGATATATTTGGAGCATGCTTTTTTTCACATAGTGTAATTACTGTTAGTGGTTCCAAGCAGCATCCTGAGATTATGCACAAAAGCATTCTCTCAGAAAAATTCAGACACATAAAACAAGTACCTTCGTTTTAAATTGGTGCGGACCACTTCACAAATTCTGTATACTAATTAATAACTTCTTTTTTTTTTTGAGAAAAGTAAATTCTGACTAGTTTGAAGTATTTGTTAAGAGTCAGAGGATGAGCTAGAAATACCAATAGAGCGGGGGGAGTCCTCTGCCTCTGCTGGAATTGGAGATCTGGAAAGAGGCATGGAGCAGCAGTGGGTACTTGTGAAGAGCCTCAGGAGCTGAGAAAAATGGGGGAAAAGAGGGAGGGAAGGAAGTGGGGATGGTTAGGAGGGAGTAGAGAGGGAAGGAAGGATAGAGAGAAGTAGAGGTTACTTCTTGGTATGTTCATATCCATCTTACTGGTCTCCTCCTGGGAGCCTGAAAAACAGCTAGAACAATTTCTTAAAGGACAGATGGTGTAGCATAACTCTGCTCAAAATCTGTTATTATTTCTGTGATTCACCCTTTGCCCAGTATGTGTAGTTCTGAGAAGTTACGGACTGCAGCTTGATTTACAAATTATTCCCTACTCATTGTGTCACGCTCGTGCATTTCCAAATGTTTTCTGAAGAAATTACGGCCAACTAAAGTTTAAATTTCAAATTAATTTGATAACCACTGAATAGTCATTTATACCTCTGGGCATGAATGGACTATTGGTATTGTCAATTTAACCTCAACCGTTTTCATATGTTAAATTTCAAAGGATGAACCTCAAAATTCAGCTATGCAAACTGAATTCAAGATGGATATAGTTTTTGATGGCTATGAGGAGTTTTTAGTGCTACTTAGGCCTAAATTATCTGAGATACTTTCCTATGAATGTTCTCCAAGAAGGAACATCCAGCTAAGGAAAAAGATGACCAGAAAACCAGGCTAGCAAAATGTTTTCTCAGCAACATTGAATAAGAGGGGGGCAATTTTGTGTGTCAAGTTCAGAGAATAATTATTCTTCTCAGAGTGGCCAGAGGCATCAGTCATATGATATGTTGTATCATTAAAATGGCATGTTTTTCTTGTCTAACTCTACTTAAAACTGCTACTCCAGTTCATTCAGTATTGTGGAGCACACAGAACTGAGACCACATTAGGATACTTTCTGTTATAATGACTTTCTTAATGTTGCATTTTTCAAAATAGTTAAGAACTAGAACAGCTTGTCTGGTAGTAAGCTGAAGTAAATCATGTAAACATGTTATCTGTAATTGAATCTTTAATTCATACTCTCTGTAATTAAGCAATTCTTTTTTTATAATGTATCAGTCAAAACCATTTATGAGTGTCAAAGCAAAATGAATCAAACTGTGCATTTATATAACTTGGCAAATAGTTTTGTTTTGTCTTAGAGTCATTTCCTCTTGTTGTTTTTGTTGTTGTTTTAAAGAGGATTTATCTTGTCTGGAAAATATTAGTTTGAAAGTGTTGCTTTGACATGACTTCAGGTGGTTTTTTTTCCTGACCATAAGGAAAATGCTTTCCTATACTGAAAGGTGCTAGCAGCAATGATTGTCTGAAGTGGAGATATGCTTGAATTCTTTCATAAAAAATCCAGATTTTGTTTGTTTTGTTTAACAAAGACAACATTTGTCCTTTTCTCTCTGTATTTCCTATCTCACTATCTCATATTTCATTTAACGTCAAAATCGTTCTAGTTATAAATCCACTGAAGAAACCTGTATCGCTATATTTAAGAGTTTGTGACTACAGCTGGCAACAGTAGAGTCAGTTTAATGCTTTAGGTATTCATGAAAGGCATTCAGTTTGCAAATTCATTTTTTTAGTTACAAAAGCCTTTCTTTGGAATATATGTGATTTTTTTTGTCCAGGAACCAGCTCAAAAGAGAACAGTCTTTGTTCAGCTCTAAGTAAATAATAATCAGATTACAGCATTCTCTAGAAACGTGCTTGTGAACTCTGAACTTAGAACTTAGCAGTGATTTGGGGTGCATTTCCTTTTTGTGACTCTGAAGCCAGAGACTTGAACAGCCACCTCCTTGTGTAGAATGTGGAGTAACTCTTGTGTGTTTCAGAGCTGTTCTACTTTCCATTCCCTGGGGAAGTCCAGTGGCTACTTTTCACCAAAGCACTGAGTGTGTACATTTCAGTAATTTCTGAAATAAAGCACCATAACATTTCACTTAAAAATCCATTTAACATTTTAGCATTTCATTATTTATCTGGGATGATATATACTTTTAACTGTGCACTGTCTTTTAAAAATCTACTTTTAGCTGAGACTCGAATTCCATTTTTTTAGCCAATTCTAATCTCCACTCTTTTTTCTTAAACCAATCAAGAAGGAGCTTGACTATGGTGAGATATTTAAAACATCTACACAAATTACTATGAATGACATTTTAGCATGGGTCTCTAAATGCACAGAGCTTGGCTATATGACATGAAGCATAACAAACATTGCCCTGAAACCTTTTTGACGTGGTATCTTACCATATGGAAATTCTAGAATGTAACATGTTTTGAGACGGCAGGCAGTTCTTCATTAATACGCCTACACAGGAACATTGCATACTAAACATTCTGACTTGATAACAGGGCTATATTAATACAGAATAAGAGTCTTGAGATAATTACAGTTTTCTGTCTGGAACAGAGAAGTGTGTGAAATAGATCTTTACTTAGATAGCCAGAGAAAAAAAAAAAAACGATTTTCTCCTTTAAATGTGTATTAGTCTTAGTAAATCACCAGCCAATGAATTTGAGATAGTCTGCTATACTTTAACTACATACAGCATTTTAAATGTGCAATTGGTCTCTTGCCAGTGTAGGAACATATTTTTTCCTGGTTACGAGACTGATGTTTTCAAAGGAAAATGTAAAGGCTTAAATTAGCAATCGGAGGAGTTACATAGAAAACTCTATCTATGTATTTATATATTTATCTGTCTATATGTCTATCTATATATTTAGTTAGGAGGTAAGAACACAACCAAAACACTAACATTTTAATGCAAAGATGGAAGCAAAAAGTGCAGTCTTGCTTTAAAATCAGCAGAGTTCATGTTGTCAGGAAGTTCTTGATGCTTTTCCCTTTTAATTATGGAATTATTTAATTGTTACAATTCTCATTTTAAAGCTACTTTTATTGGCTTGTGCATTAAAAATAAAAGTGACAGACAGATTAAGATGCATGTTTGTATGGATAAGTATTTGGGAACTAAAACTCTTGCAGAACTTAGCTCAGCAGGGAATAACTGAGCCACCTTTGTTATATCTAAGGATCAAAACCACTTCATTTCTTCTTCTCATTGAGTCTGGACAAGTGTACCTAGGTATTGCTAATGTCCCAGAACTGCAGTATGGAATGAAACTGTTTAGTTGAGTGATTTTACTGCTGGAAATGACCATTGATTTTTGGGTTTTGGCTCTAAGAAAAGTTGTGCAAGGCGCATCTGCCTTTTTCCGTGTAATCTCCATGTCACCTTCCCAGACATCAGTTTCTCGCTGCCCAATCACAATCCTTCCTGCTGTTGATAAAGCCCATGGCTTACAAGTGTCCTCATGGCCCCTTCTCTGTACCTACTGCCCAGTTTCTTGGTATGTGTCAAACATATCAGGAGAATGTGTAATTCTAGGCTCTTCAGTTGTTTTATCGTCACTTGCTTGTTCTCTAGGTGGCTGAGGCCATTGTGAAGTAGGCCTGAGTGGGAGTTATTTGATGCTTTGCCTGGGTCAAGGCAGTCGGCAGTCTGGAGAATTCACCAGGAATTCCTAAAGGCACCACATGCCCTCTCTAGAGCGTGTCCATCTGGCCCATTTGTATGGAGCTTCCTTCTTTCTTTTCTTTTCTTTTCTTTTCTTTTCTTTTCTTTTCTTTTCTTTTCTTTTCTTTTCTTTTCTTTTCTTTTCTTTTCTTTTCTTTTCTTTTCT
>NC_034411.1:10787667-10889211 GCF_002078875.1 Numida meleagris | reverse complement strand
TTTTTTTTTTTTTTTTTTTTTTTTTTTTTTTTTTTTTTTTTTTTTTTTTTTTTTTTTTTTTTTTTTTTTTTTTTTTTTTTTTTTGTCTCTCACATGAAAAAGAAACAGTTGCAAAGAAAATTCTTGATATCTACTGCACCAACGATTTGCAGACAGTACCAGGGAGACTTTTAAGGTATTTAAATCCAAATGGGTGCCTGAAATTTCATTCCTTTCACTGCTAGATAGGTGCCTAAGTAGGAAGAATGCTACTGAATATCTTTGTAGCTCTGCCCCTCTTTGTTTAAATATAGGTAGTGGTCAGTGGTGCAGGAACAAGCCTTCTGTATAAAATGGGCTGCTTGCATTTAGTCTTGTAATAGCTGTCTGCCTCTATTGATTTGTTCATGCAAGTTACTATACTTGTGTTGCTTTGCAGTATATATATTTTTTAAATTGTGTTTCCTTTTATTATGATAGGTAATACTGGTTTGAGAATAATTGTGAAACCATATATTAGCAATTCATTTCCTATACTTTGTCGTTCAACCACCCACATGGAACTTTTTGCCCAGGGAAATAATTCACTGTGTTTACCGAGATTTTCTTTAAAATAAATAAATATTTATTAGTAGCTGAGAGTACAAAGGCGTTGCCTTTATATATTTTTATACAAAAACTTTTAAACCCTAAAATTCATTTGAGAAGTAATGAAAAATTTCAAGAAGCAAACATAGCATTTGCCAGAAGCATCACTCACAGAGTGCTTAGCAGCAATAATGTCTAGTTGGTATGTCCTAATTCTCACACAATCTGCAAACTGAATATATAATTTGTATGCATAAAGAAGCATACTTCATCAGAACAATCTAAATCAGCAATGAGTCATAGTTAAAAGTATAATTGCAGTTTTGATTTTGGTATCAAAATATTCATAGTTTGTATTACGTGAGAAGTATCAGCAGACAGCTATCTAGATTGGAGGCTCACCGACTGTTTAAAATAAAGCAATATAGGTAACCTTTTTGATATCCCTAGGGAAAATAGGAAAATATTGAATATTACTAAATTCACATTTAAAATCAGTAGATTTGTGTATGTATGTATATTTGTTCTGGTTTTTTTTTTTTGTTTTTTTTTTTTTTGGATGATCTTTGTTTTTAGAATAGAAAAATTTAATGAATACATCTTATACTTTATGTATGACAGTTGTTAATAGAGCAGGTGGAGGGGTGATGCAGATATAGGTAGTAACAGTCAGTGCAATGGGACAAGTGGCTGCAACCTTTTACTTAATAAGAACACGCCTATTGAACACTACTGCAACGATATAATGTGTTCAACATCTTAAATATGGGTTTCAATTCCTTATTGATTAACTGCAGCAATATACTTTGGTATTTCAAACCACAAATGACCTACTTCTGGGCACATTCTGTTTCAATAATTGTATTGATCTGCATTTTCTTATTGTTGTGGGTGCCTGGTCTGATACATCTTTGCTTCAGTTTTCAGAAAAGCAGAGTCATTGCAGATGCCTTAAAAGCCAAAAGAGCAGTGAGCACCTCCATACTGAGCTGTTACCAATGTTGACATTTCAGCTTTTACACTAGGTCATAGCAGTTAACGTTAAGTTTTCAAATAACCCCAACTGATATATAATATTTTTACAATATGTTGAAATAGATAGACAGATGGACAGAGAGAATGAATGAAAGATGAATGATTTTGGTGGCCAGGTCTCTAAATATGGAAAAGTTCAACAAAGAAATACATTAAATCACAGTAAAGAGGTAAGGAGTGGAACCAGAACTGTATGTAATCTTTCTTGTCTTTCTGGCACCATACAGACTTGTGGAAACTTGTGATTTATTTATTGACAAGTACTTAGCTGCAGGTAACTGACAAAAAATGATGATGCATTCAAAGCCATTCTGTAGCAGAGAATCGTTACAGCATTCAATTAAAATCCTCACTGCTAAGAGACTCATTTCAGTTTCATTCTGTATAAAGGTTACTGCCAGGTTTGCTCTGTTTTGTCTTTTAAAATTCATTTAAAGGGTCTGTACTTTCACAGTTAGTCCTCTCTCAGATATTTTTTTCACAGAAGTTTTGATTTTGGCTCCAGTATACTGTTGATTTCAGCTTTTCATTAAGTTTCCTCACAGTTTTCAGAAAAATTTCTATCAGATTGCACATTCAGTAAAATTAAATAGGTTTTTAGGACACTGGAAAACAAGTATCTGTGAAGAATGTCTGAATGGGTGTATTTTTTGTATTGGTTTGTTGTTAAATAGGATGGATATGAGTTGTCAGCCCCAAATGAGATGTTAACTATAAAAAGTATCATCCTCACTGTACTGAATTCTTAAAATGTATGACCTTTGGATTCAACCTTACAAAAGTTTATCCTCCAAGACTGTAAGCTAGCAGGGCAGGGAATGGCTTTCCATGGTTACCTGTCCCAAAGAAGAACAGGTTATTAACAGAAGCCAGCTTAATTAGGTTTGTTACAGGACTACTCACTGACCAGTGGCAGGAATGCAAGAATCAGGAATGCTTCAATTCATTATTCATAACACATATACCTGTACTTAATAAACCTTGAATACAAACATTACTAGCAAATGATGCTCTCCTTCAGCTGGCTGGCTTCCAGAGCCATTGTGTTGTATCTCAGAACACATGCTTGTCAAGAGCCTAATTTAAAGATTTTCTGATTAGTTTTATTGTAATAGGTATGCTCTATTACTACTCAGCAATTTTCTGATGCTTCTGAAAATAAACCCTTAAGGTTTTCAAAATTTCAAAGGCTTCCTGCCCCAATAGACCAATGGAAGGATAGAAAGCATCACCTTTGAATCTGGAAAGTCCTTTGTTAGGATGCTTATGGCTTTAATGTACTCTAAATTAGAGAATAAAATAGGGTTTTGGCTTAATGTTGTTTTGAAATCTTCATTGCTAACCAGTCACTTCTCTGTGGGAAGAAAAGGAGGAATCTGTAAATGTTTCATCCTTTTTATTATAGGAGAGGAAATAACTGATAGATTTTTAAAGTCTGAGAAGCTGAGCTGCAATGAAAACTGCCATTAGTGCTTTCACACCTGGTTGCAAGCCACTGAAGTCAGTGCTGTTCTATTGACAAAGCAGCGTCAGCCTGTCGGTTCAGGATTTAACTCCAGCCTTTCAGAGCTGCTGTCTTGGAAGCATGAAGAAGTTAAATAAGAACCACCGACTCTGTTCCAAGTTTCCTGCATTTACAATGAAAGATTTCTAATGCTGCTGTAGCTAGTGAAGAGGAGCTTGTGTGTTTCATCTTTTGCTATGATTCCTGGATGCTTCAACAATTTCTGTACTTAAGAATTGCTCTCTGTATTTATCAGGTCCATTCACTGCTGCCAGGAAGAGAGCCAGCTTGGGGCTGCAAAATTCTTCACTCTGTTTGCTTTTCTAAAATAAAAAGTAAAAAGTCTGTATTAAGACTATAAACTAATTAGTAGCTTCTCTGGCAGACTGTAGTGGCTTTTTGGGGCATTATTGATAGGAAGTAGAGTGAAGCAACCAATGCTGAGCAACATGAGAAGTTTCACATCTCGCTGAGTGAGGGTAGGCTGCCAATATGTGAATTAGACTGTTTCTCTCAAATATAATCATCTCTGTTGTCAACTAGGGTAAGATTTCCTGCACAAGACATACTTAACTTCCTTCTCTCCAATCTTCACTCTATCTCCTGGCTTTATCTCTTTGTTCTGAGCAATGTTCTGTCCATCAGATCCATATTCCTTTTTAAAAGATTAGTCTAAGACCTACTTCTAGACCAGCATTTTTCTCTCTAGTTGCTCATGGAGTTTCTCTAAATGTTTTGATTGGGTGAAAATTGATATTTTCAGTGACTGGTTGCTGCTCAGTGGTAGTCATTGCTGTCCGATAGATGCCGGACTCTCATTCTGGGAGGTGCTTTTTTGTGCATGGTCTCTGTGGCCCAGGGGAAAGAGACCACCACTGTGTCCATAGACCAATTCATTTCGCTTTATCTGGATTGTTTTTCTAACAGTAACATAACTTGTCTTAGAAACAGTACTTTGGATTCCAGATTCGTATTTGTTGAGAACATGAATGCGTGACAGGAACTGAAAGTTTGTTCCAGTGTTTTCTTTTTTTCTCAGTAATGCTGTTAGAACTTTCAGTTCGTACCTTGTTTATCTTCTAAACTCCTAGGTAGAAGAAAGAAAATGTACATCATTATTATTTTTTTTTAAATTCTACCCAGATCTCTGTGAATGAAGGTGGATGAAACAGTAAAGCCACACTGTAGACTCTATAACAAGAATCTTAGAAGACCCAAACTTGCATGATCCTTCCCACAAATTAGTATTCGTGTAATATGTATGCCATTAGTGACCACTGCATTAAGTGGAGTCTCACAGTAGGTGGTAGGTGAAGACAAAATCTTCACTTTTTAAATAGAGTGAAGGAAGTATCTTAATTAATACATGGGTATATTGAGCATGAGGGGAAAACTCTTCCAAAAGATGGAAGCAATTCTTTGCTGGCACCATTAAAATTCATTTTGAAATATGCTAAATTCAAATTTCCTATTTCTAGCTGTACTGGAAACACTGCAGTCTGAGCCCAATTGACACCCAGGGGATATAATGAAGTTAGGTCACCAAAAGAGACATAAAATAACTCTAGATCATGAAAGAGAGGACTCTGGGACTAAAGGCTTTGGAAATGGAATGTAGTTCTCTGTGCAGCTCAATAATTAGGCTACCATTGATCATGATTATAAGTCTCTGGCTTCTAAAATTTCCTGCGTATCTCTCCAGTTTGAATGAGAGATCAGACCTTTGGCTGAGGTTTTGAAAGAAGCAGTGAATGAATGAGAGGTCTTTGGAGTCCATGTCCTATTTACACACATTCTGTTGATTTAAAGTTTGCAATTTGTCACAGCACTTAGTGATTCAGTTTCCCTCTGGTATTAATTTTGGTTACTTTCAGTGTGTATTTCTTCTCACTGACTGACATTAGAAAAATATAATTGAAATCTTATTTTTCATCAACTCATGGGATTCTGTGTCTAATATTTTGTCCTGAGAATAGTAACAAGGACATGAATACAAGGCAATCAAAATAATGTATATAAATATATCTCATTTTTGAGTCTTCCAGCAACTGTTTTGTTTGCACACATAAGAAACCTTCTGTGGTTTTTTTTGTTGTTTTTTTTTTCCCCAGACTACTTTATTGTACCCTTATTTTTTATGCCAAATAAATTTATTGTTGTTCTTTTATAGTTCCACAGAAGAATGTTGTATTAAAAGCTAAGTCATCATTATTTGATGTTAAAAAAATAAAAAAAATAGAAGGATATTAAGATACAGGATGGAGTTAATCAGTCCTGTTATATGTATGGCTGTCCAGTAAGAACAGGGGATACTTTATGAAAACTATTTCAAAGTGGAAAAATGAGACTGCACAAACAACATAATTATCATCTCAGTTGTGAACATCTTAAATTTTGATTGCGTTTCTTTCATGTGCTAGGAGTTTAATTCTATAGGCTTTCAATAAAAGTGAACAGGAAGGGACAAAAATTAATCTGCAACTGGCAGAGATGTGGACAAGTGTAGAATATTTTTGCTTTGATTGCTAAAATAAAAAAAAATCATAAGGTCTGTGTTTTGCATGCTTTTAGACTATTTAAGTGCAGAAAAGAATTGCTATTTGAATGGAGTGGGAGCTGAAATTCAGAGAAAAATCCTCCTTAACCCTGAAGGGAATAATCTTAGGGAACAGAACTATGTTTACCCTCATATAATGTTTTTTGATGAGACTTGTCAGAATGTTGAAGTATCAGATATCTAAAACAAATGTGAGTCTCTGAGTTACACTGGCTACAATTCCTTGTGTTGGCTCACCTATTTCTTTTCCGACATGGTTGTAAGTGCTTATAATAACAGACGTAATAATAATGATATTAACTGTTTTCCATCACACATTTTTTCCCATTCAATTTTTATTTTATTTTGTTCCTAATGATTATGGGATGTTCTTAGGTTTCTTTACAAATATATTATTTTTTTACCTAAGATATACATTTTTAATAAATTTATTTATTGAGAGTGATTGATTCTAAGTCCCCCTCTGTCTCTCTTTCTCTGTAATTAGCCATGTTTGGAATAAGTAGGATGAAAGCATGTCTCCCTTTTTCTTGTAGAAGATTAATAGGAGTTGGGAGCAATTGTTTGAAAGTAAATTTGCAATGAAGCTTGCTTTTCAAAACTGCTCATATTCATAAACCATCTGCCAGTTCCTTCTTAACTTAACAGTGCATCTAGGACAAACTCTATCTTTTATGGAAACGCAAGGAAAAACAATTAGAAGTTTTGATCTGGCAAGAAAATTGAAACAAAAACCTCCATGGTGAATGATTTTCTCAACAGTATCAACAATTTTATGAGATTAGTACCTTTTTTAGGCACCATAGGCTTTTGACGGCTTGATTATTTTTCTATTTCAAATGGAAGCTTATTGTCATGTTTTTAATAAAAGAAAGGTTCAACTGTGAGTTGAGTATATGGATTTTTGCCTGTGTCTTTCTCACTTTGCTTTATTTTTATTTTCCATACCTACTATTTATCTAATTTGTGCTTCAGTTTAGCCCTGAATGTGATTCTTCCGTAGTGGAAAGGGGAAAGGAAGCTAGAAGCAGACGGCACATTTTGAAAGTGACTTCTTAAGTAGTCTGCAGTAGAAGTGAACCCATTCATCACCTCTAGGACAAGATAAGATAAATGCAACAGTACTGTGTGTGGAAAAAGATGCATCCCTAAGTACTGTAAATCAATTAATTTTTTTTTGTGAAATTTCATGTACATTAATGAGCCTCCTATTTCAGGTAAAAAAAACAACAAACAACTTTATATTCTTTGATCTGTTCTGCCTATCCTCAACTTACATGCACCTTCAATCACTTCTAATCAGTGCGGTTCTTTATGAGCTGTTGTTTTCAATCATGTAGAATACATCCCATGAGAACACTTCTATCAGTGCATTATCCTTCCTGGATTATCTCTCCATTCACTATTAATTCATGAGATTGATTTACCCCCTTCCTTGTACAGAAATATTAACATATAATTAAGATACAAATCCAAATGTGAGAATATAATAACAGGAAAGACATCTGAGGGAAACAAAATCACAGCAGTGACATGTTCTAGAAGAGGGATACAGCTGAAGATTAATTGGTAAGCACTCATGCCAACAGCAGATAACTCATGTGTTGCATTCACGGAGGGAATCTACAGAGTCCTTGCCATAAATAAAGGAGATGGCTCTGCTTTCTGCAGAGCAATTCCTAAATCTGCTTACATTTAAAATGATTCCTCGTGTTGAAGATAATTTGCTGAATCCTTTGTGAAATCTGTGTAGCTCCACGGCGGTAGAGCCAATTTACACTCTCCTAGGATATGGCTCTTCTATGTCAGTTGCAGTGTCAATCAGCAGCTGTGAATTCAAACATGAGCAAACTTTTATTAAGGTCAAGCTACTGGAGCAGCAAAAGAGCTAATGGCATTCTAAGTTTGTACTTGGCATTTACTGCTCAGATCTTATGAGATGCACACAAACACACAGGGCAACATCTTTTAGATTTGGAGTTACATTGTATATTTGTGTGTGTGCGTATATATATGTAATTCTCAGCAAAACTTAATTTCTTGAGGCACCGACCACATTTGCTGAAAGAGAGGCAAATGGATTTTTTAAATACATTTTTACACTGCTGAAAAGCAGGTGAAGAGTTTTAAGTGGGAATATTGTTACAGATGATTTGTGAAGAGAGGGAGAAAATTCAATTTCACTTGCAAGGTTAAAAAGGAAACAGCTTTAAGTCATGTGTCTGCAAATGACTTTCTCTTTGCTAAAGATTTTATTGCACTGCGAAGTTGCTTGTGCCAAGAATACAGAGGAATAAAGAGTACAATTCCAGTAACACCTTCATAAAGTGTTACCAATAAATGAAAATTCAGATATAATTAGATGCTAAAATATTCATATCATTGTGACAATGGAACTGTTAAAATATAAAGTACGAATGCAGACGATGAAGCTTTAATAGCTAAACCTAATATAAGGTACAACTAAATCCGATGGAGACAGGATACAACCCATATGTTGGATATTGAATACAGGTTACTAAAAATGATCAGAGAAAATATACGTCTCAACTAAACTTGAATTTGAAATGTCTTAAAGTGTCTAAGGGTTTCAGCAATTCCGGAAGGAATGAGGATTGCTCCCAGAATACACGACTAACAATACTATGCACCAATAGCTTGGGCATCTCACATCCCAGGCAATATTTTATTGATGTCAAATGGAATGAGTTTTAACAGGCATCTCAACAGGTTCTTCTACACACACACACACACACACACAAAATAGATGTCAGAAATTGTCTGTAAATAAGGCTTATGAGCAGCTTGGTTTTTTGACTCCTAATTGTTTTTTTTTTCTCTTCCATACAAAGATTAGTAGGTACTTTTGTGAAGCAATGTCTTCCAAAGAAACTTCACAGAATGATTGTTGGTATTTACCACATAGAAGTGGTTTGAATGTGTGAATTCAATGTTTAGAATGGTATCTTCCATGCAGTCTTCTTAGGGGTGTGTAATAGAAATACAGTCAATCTTCCTCTCTCCTCCACTCCTATTCTCCATTCTCAGTGAAAAGATAAGCTGGATCTACACTGAAAAACAGTGTACAATACCAGAATACTTGCATCAAAACTCAGCTACTGTCATTTGCAATTAATGGACACAAAATATCACCAGACATTTTATGATTATGTAGTAAGCTGCTAGAACATTGCAGTCATTTAAAAAAAAAAAAATAAATGAAGAATGAGTTACATAGTTACACAGGCTGTGAAGAGAGCTTGTAGTTATTATCTTGGGTATGAGTTTCAGACATTGTTATTTATTTATTTATTTATTATTTATTTATTATATTTTAACTTTATGCAACTATATTTAGTACTGCAGAGTTCGCTACTCTGAAAATTAGACTTGTTATTATGACTTATTATGACAGGTTGTACACGTCTAGAAAGCTACTGTTCTCAATAATAAAACAATAATCCAAACTCTATCATTCTAAACCCTGCCCTGGCTTTTCGCTAGGAATGTACTATAACGGTCTCAGATATGCAGTCCTGTCTTTATAGGTGGATCATATGAAGCACGTATTGTATGTCCTAAATAGAGAAGAATAGTTAAGGTTGCCCATAAACACACTCTATTCTTTGTTCCTTCCCATCATCATCACATTTCAAATCTGTCCTTGAGTAGCCAACATAAAGTTAGACACTGTGCCAGTTTGGACTGGAGGTTGTATTTCACTTTTGATGCATTGTGTAATTATACAAAAAAATAATTAGGATTGGCTTCAAAAAGTGTCCATTCTAATGGTCCTTTTAAACTATCCTTTTTACAATCATCCTGTCTGAACTAATAGAAAGTAAATAATGGTTAAAAGGTAATGAGAGGTAATGGACCTTGAACAGATTGACTGTTGATCGGGTACCACCAATTTGCAGCATTTTTGTTTCCTTCAGGGCCCTTGAGCTGTACAGCTACCTAGCAACCATGAAATCCGCTATGAGATATTCTCATACAGAAAAAGCTGTGCTTGCCAGCACTGTACTGTGATAATCGAGCTGGCAATATAGCTGAAATTGCTGTGTAGCAAATACCCTTACATTCCAAAAGACATTAAGCTTTGTACTGTGCATCACAGCTAAGATTATAAACCCTTGCCACTCAAGAAAATATTTTCATACTTCAGTGAAGTATGCAGAAGTTGTGATGAGGGGGTGTTATCTCATGCTTTCCCTGTCAGAACATTGTAGGTATTAATATTCTGGTTTTCTAATCTGCAATACTATACACACCTAGATTTGAAAAAAATTCAGATCTGGGCCCCAGCTTTTTCAAAATATTTCTGTTGTACTTCTTCGATACATATTTGAGTTTAGAGGCATTTCTTCCACCAAATCTTTTTTTCGCATGTCTAAAAGAAGATAATATTATCTACATACATCACTCGGTAGAAACAGTGGAGAGGAAGTCATTTCGGTAATGATAATTTTAATTATTTCCTTGATATTTTGTTCCCAGGCTCTAGCTTTAGCGTTACATCTCATTCTAGTCACACAGGGAAACAGCGTCAAAAGTGCAGCATCCCAGCCATCTGGTGAACTGTCTGTTGAAAATGTGACTAACAATCTAACCTAACCTACATTGTTAATCTCCTTTTTTGAACATAGATACTGAAAACATTTTTGTAGCCTTGATTTGAAAGTTTTCATCACAATGAATCATTATAAAGAAATATGTCGCATCTGATTTGAATATTAAAACAATTATAAATGAAGCGTGTATGGTTTTTTTATTTATCATAACCTAAACTAATACTGCTTTATCAGGTTTGATGAAAGAATGTCTTAACGATGTGTTGTAAACAGTGCTCTAGTGTATTCATATTGTACATTATTTGGATTTTTGTCAGTACAATTCTGTCTCCTTAGAATCGTGCTTTCTGAATTTTGGTCTTTAACCATCTTCAGAGTTGTACTGTCATCAATTTGTTATGCTTGATTAAGAAGTGTTAACGCATGGATATTTTATTTTAAATTACTGTTTAAGCACAATATGAGGCAGTAATACTGAGATTAGGAGGATAGGAATGTGAAGTGGAGCAAAGAGCATGGCCGCCTCCTCCAGCTGCTCCGGCCCCGTGCTGCTTCTGTCTGGCTGCAGGACACCGTGGAGCCTGCACTCACCTTACTCACGCTGATCTCCCCGGTAGCTGGTTTGAGAACACACATTGCTTCTGCCCCAAGCCTGAGAGTAGGGAACCCACTTGCTTCAGCAGCTGGTGCTAGGACCCCTGCACTTGTTCCTGTAGCTGGCACCACAATCCAGTAGCCCAGGAAGGTTTGCACCTTCTGGTTGCCTCCATCTCTCGTCAGATCTGTGCCTCATCCTCCTGATTTAAAAATCCTCAATGAGATAATCCTGCTGGAATAACCTTCCTACATTCTGTCTTTCCCTTCATTAATTAGTACAGCTGCGTTTGATCATTGTCTTTCATTTTTACCAATTGATCAAGATTTCTGTTTGTTAATGTTTGTTCAACCTTTTTTTTCCCTGTGAACCCCTTAGTGATATAATCTCTCCAGGGAATAAACCATCCCAAAACTCCGCATGTCCTTCCAGAGAAAAGTAAAGGTAATAATATTCAGAGCTTGGTCATTACTACAACAAATAATTCAGAAAATTCATGAGATTGAAAATGGCATGACTAATCTGACAGCATTTGTGACTTCTTTTTTTTACCATCTGTATCTTTTTCCTTAACAAATGCAACTGCAAACCCCTCACAAATGTGTATGCATGTTTTGATTTCTCCTCTGGTTCACAAGGCTGGGATGCAGTCAGGGGGAAGATAACCTTCGCATGATTTATCTGACAAATTGTGAACATGAACAGCTCAATGCATGGCTCATCAAATCAGCTAAACATTGAAGTGTAAACATAAACGTAATATCAGACCATTCTGAATACCCAACTCCTTGTAATGACTTGCTTGTCCAAGAGGAATCTTGAAAAAAAGAATAATTAATTTGTTATTTGTCAGTCAGCCAGCCCCAGTTAAAATATATGTGGAAAGCAAAATGTGTACCTTATAGTAGATTTTATCTGTGACTGCTGCCATACTCTGAAGATAGTGCTCTTAGTGCTGCATCTTTATTTAATGTATTTTCTTCAACTTACAGTATTGCTGTAATTAATAGTGTTGTTACATTGGCTTTGTGATACATTTTGATCAAATAACATAGAACTTGAAACAATGCTGAGTGAAATTGATAATACATCTGCTAAAACCCTTGAAAACTAATTGTGAATAGGGAATTGGTTTAAGGAGGTGTACTTACAAGGAACTTATGCAGGGTTTGTGACATAAGCAATGATTTCCTTGTGAAACTGTTGGCCATGGCATCCCCACACAAAACACTGTAGCAGTGTTCCTTGATTACACAGGTGGAGCACGCGACTCCTTGACCTTGGAGATACTACTCTCGGAACAGTTCATCAAGCTCTGGGCCAACAGCATGAGGAAGATAAATGGATAACAGGATTAGGGAATGGCAGGTTAATCAGAAGGGGTGGAAGTCTGCCTCAAAGTGTGCTTCCTTGCTGAGTGCTGGTGAGGGGTGGCACAGGCTAAGGTGACTATGGAGGAACAGAGGAGGGGATGTTAGAAAGTGGCATTCCTTTCTTCCTCACAATACGTACCGGTTGACTTGAGAAGCAAGCACACCCTCTCAGAGTTCAGATCCTACATTTGAACAGGTAATACATGCATATGCAGAACATTGGCATACATATTTATTCCTTTTCAAGGACTCAGCAATATATGTTAATGTCCCTTTGGACATGCTCAGTGGTATCTAGGGTGGTCGAGTGCCCACCTACTTCTTCTCCATTTTTCACCATCGTCTTCATCAGTGAGGCCTTTGACTCACTTTTGTCCACTTTGGAAGATTTCCATTGCTTATTAGGCCGTAGTGAGCAACTTTAAAAAAATATATATGTGGAATCCAAGGAAGATGTTCTTGCACTTACTGGGTGCAGAAGATAAAAGTATTCTATTATGACTCCTGCGCTTCTTGTGAGGCAAAATCATTGAGGCAAAAGATAAAAGTATGCTATTGTGTCCCAAGGAAAAACAAGACTATTCACCCACTAAAGCTGAAATGGAAAGTTTTAGAAGAATCACTTACAGATTCCTTTTGCTAAAGTAATACATTGGTTCTTAAAACGAATGTACTAATCCGTATCGCTAAACAAACCAACCTACATCAATGCCACGGATGGATACAGGGTGTGATAGCTGCACACCTATAATGAGCAGTTATTAAGCCCTGAGTGTGCTGGAAGTCTTTAGGCCAATCTCAGCTAGCTCCCTGGGGGCACCTCCGGGTTTTTGCTCAGGCTGACAGACAGAGAAAGGATTTGCAGGAGGCACGTGCCAGTGCTGTGCTGAAGCAAAAATCTGAAGCCTCGCTCTCCCTCTTTTGTTTGGTGGAGGAGGGAGGAACGGGGAAGAAGCAGAGTTTTTCTGGTGAAGTGCTGAATGCCTGACCAGTTTGCCTTGACTCTTGGCAGCCCCTGTCTGCTGTGGAAACGGCCCAGGCCGTTGTAGAAACATCGAGTAAAATGCGTGTGCTTTTGCTTGCTCCCCTGGCCGTTGGTAATGCTCGTCTCTGTCATGAAAATGAGCCCTAACTTCTGCAGCAAACAGCCTCAGACAATCCTGCTCCTTTTCAAGCATTAATTAGCAAGGATTAAGGCTACAATGGTTGCTATCAAGGGCTTCGACCGGTGTGGCGGGCGGGCTTTTCCTCAGGCACCGCCTTCGCAGGCCGCGGGGTTTCCACTGGGCACTGCCCCGCCCAGGCCTTCAGAAACGGGCCGGATGCGCGAGCTGAGCTGCTGGGCTTTTCGGCTGTTCCGCATTTGGTGCCCTGTTCCATGCCTCGCCCAGTAGGGGGTGCTACACTTGACACCGAGACTTAACGCTTCAGGTTAGTAACTTCAAGGTCTCACTTCACGTTGAAACAAAATTTAAGCAGATTAAATACGCGCAGCTGCGCTTCTGCTGACTTTGCTACTTTAAGTGTGAAGGCTGTTCAGCCCGCAGACATTGTAACAGCTTCAGTGAGACAGTAGTGCGGATCCTTGTGCCTTTTCATTACCTGTGAGGGGAAACGCAAACCTAAGGGTTTTACAACCTCAAAAGTGATTAAAATAAAATATCTTATACTATTAGCATTACTTTAGAATTAACCTTGCTGGCTGTGTCAAATGTTCGTGCAATTTAATGTAATGTATTCAAGATACATGATTTTAAAGATAACTTTAAAGCAAGGCGTTGACTTCTGGATTTTCCACCTACTTTAGTGGACTGTGAATGGGAGAATAAAATCTGGCATTTGCTTTCCTTTGAGATAAATTTGCTTGGCACAGTTCTACTGTTCTTTATTTAATTTACCCTTGTGTGAAAAATGATGGATGCTTTTACAAACTGCTGCTTTCCCCAGACTTTTGGAGCTCTATCTTAGTAGTGTGTTTTGATAGAAATGAAAGCTTAGGGTTTTTTTTTTTTTTTTTTTTTGCTAGTTCTTTGAAACCAACATCATCTTGATAGAGCAGTCTCGATTTGCTGTGTTCCCATTCCCTTTGTTTTACTGGAGAACAAAACTTGGTATCATGAGTTTGGTCTGTGATGAGAACTGCCCTGGGGGCCAGAAACCTGAGCAGAGCTCATTCTTGATAAGATGCTTCTACTGGGGAAACATGCAATGGTGTAAATTTATACAGACTTCACTGATATGGCTAAAAAATGTCAGAATGCTTCTTTACTCAGGAACACCAGATGCTGCTTTGGCAGAGCCTTGAATCTTGGTGACCATAAGTACCTATGTTTCATGTAGTAAAGTGTTTGACTTATGTTAATGCTTTTTTTAAAATATATTTTTATTTTGAAACAATTGACAAGAGGGTTAAATTACTTTAAAATTGTTTATTTGAATGTTAGAACATTGTTTCTTCCCTCTGTTCCTGAGGATGTAATAATATCTTGTAGATGAATTTCATTTAATAGCATGTCAATTACATGATTATTTGAACCATCTGCATTTTCTTTTTTGAGATAGCCTAGATTGGACTTAACAGGTAGCTTGAAATTTTAGTAATGAAAAATACTTTGAAGTATGTGTGATAGATACTTCCTACTCTCAACGTATAGCACAACTAACACAAACAATAGGTAAATGATTCTGTTCTCTCATGTCTTCCTGTGCTTCCTTATTTACCTATAGTAATTTTCATACTAGCTGTAACAATTTCTAGAGTAGATAGCTTTCAGCTGGTAATACAAAACTGTTAGCAAATAACATGCTTTTATGGTGATTGAACTGAGGAGATTCATTATCGGGTGTCAATTACACAAATAGTTCTCCAGAAGAAAGTCATTTGGTGAAACAAACCAGGTGTTTCATAAATGGCTGCAGATGTGGTTTTTGGCTAATTGACGTGAATTATCTCATACAAGAGTCAATGTCTGTGGGATTTCTTATTCTCTTCTGGTGTGTACCTGCTTCTGAACACTCCCAGGATATTTCTACAGGTAAGTGTGTAATAACAATCATAGCATAGCTTGGGCTGGAAGGAGCCCTAAAGCCCACACAGCTCCAACCCCTACTGTGGGCTGGGCTGTCCCCCACTAGCTCAGGCTGCCCAGGGCCCATCCAACCTTGAGTGCCTCTAGGGATGGGGAACCCACAGCTCTGGGCAGCAGTGCCAGGGCCTCACCACCCTCTCAGTAAAAAACTTCCTCCTGACATCTAACCTAGATCTCCTGTCTTTTAGTTTTTCTCTTCTTCTATCACTATCTGCTATGTAAAAAATTATTCTCCCTCCTGTTTATCAGCTTTCTTTAAGTACTGAAAGGCTGTAATGAGGTCTCCCTGGGCCTTCTCTTCTCCAAGCTTAACAAGTCCAACTCCTTTCAGCCTTTCTTCATTGGAGAGGTGCTCGAGCCCTCTGAGCATCATCGTGACCTTCCTCTGGCCCCACTCTAACAGCTCCACATCTTTCTTGTGGGGACTATAGGCCTGGACACAGTACTTGAGATAGAGCCTTGCAAGGGCAGAGCAAGAGACAACTTCCCTCCTCTCTTTGCTGGCCGCCCCTCTTTTGATGCACCTCAGGATACAGTTGGCCTTGTGGGATGCAAGCACTCTGTTGGCTTGTGTAAATAATGATGCTTCAGAGTACTCTAAACATTTGTGGCCTGTGGCTTCCTCAGTAATCACTGGTATCTGCTTTTAATGACTATTGGTAGAGTCTTTATTCCACGCAATTGTCTAATCCTGCTTTGAAATAAGCAGCACCCACAGCTCAGTTGGCCAGTGTGAAGCGTGATCTTTTGCTCTGTTCTGTTTCTGCTTCAAGGCTCCTGTGCCGTTGCATTGGGAAACAGTTTGGCATTACTTGCCCACCTTCCTATTTTGAATGTGGGTTTTCTAGTCTTCTGTAATGTCCTGCTGTGGTCAGCTCTTTTTCAATTGAACAATCCTAGTCTATTAAGTTCTTCCTTTTAGAAAATACTTTTTGTGGTTTTGATTGTCCTTGTTGCCCTCCTCCTTTCTCTTCTGAGATGAGAGCGTGACATGCATGTAGTATTAAATCTATGTGAGTAGCATGAATTTGAATAGTAGCATTCTCTTTCTTGGTGGGGTGGAACATATGTCATGGTAATAGACTTGGACTAGAAAGAAGGAACTTTTTTGTGCTAGCTGCAGTATGAAACTAGAGACATTTGTAGTGTATACCATAAGAACATTTAAACCTGAATTGTGGTGATAGGCAGAAGGAGGGATGTAACACCTGCTATGAACAGGTGTTAGCAGGTTCAGTCCCTACCACCTGAAGTTCTTGAGCTATTTTTGTAACTTATCTTGCTGCCTAGAATATCAATATCTGATCAGTAGTATGTCCTAATTAATAAGCTTTGTTTTAGTGAAAATTAAGAGTGCTTGCTGACAGTACTCTTAATATATTATATTAGGAAAAAAAAAAGGAACCTGAAGTTCAGGGGAAAGCCTCTAGAGGTATTTAGAACAACAGAAGTTCTTGGGAAACTGAAAGATTAGAGCTTTTTTCTAACTTGATTCAGAATAGACTAAAATATATATTAAAAAAAAGAAGTTAAAATAGTCTTTATGCATGAGGAATTTCATGTATCTCAGTTGGATTATTGCTGCATTCAGTTTTGTCAGAAGTCCAAAGCAAAGTTTCTTAAACTCAGTGGAAATTCTGCTGTAATTCTGGAGTTAATCATTAGACTGTGAATAATTTGTGTTAAACTTTAATAGTGTATGAGTCTGAGCATTTTAATTCCTGCCTGATATTTTGTATGAGAACTTGAGTCAGTATATGCCTGAGAGAGTAAGTTTCGTACCAGCTGTAACTATTTCAAGAGTAGATCTCATTCAGCTGCTAATACAGAACTGTGAGCAAATATCTGTGTTTTAAGTCAAAAAAGCTGCATGTTTCAATCAGGAATGGGGAGCAAAGAGGATGGAGACAAACAAAGCTAGTTTTCAATAGAAATAAGACTGGGATTATGAGGGAGAAAATGCATTGCTTGCTTTAGCTTTGTGGATTTTTGTTTGTTTGGAGTTAGTGTGTGACAAAAATGCAGAATTGGTTAAAGCAGAATCTGAGATGAGAAGAACCCTCTATACACAAAGCAGCATGAATACTAAAGATGGCATCACTGACCTATCAGCCTCCACCATATTTTCAGAAATAACTACGATAGTTTTTCGGTGTTTGTGTTCTGACATTGATTTGCTGTAAGCCTGGATCTGCATCTGATGTGTTTTGTAGATTTGCAGTCTTCCTTTTGTTGAGAAACTGAAGCAATGAAGAGCAAGTATGCAAAAAGCAAAAACTAGTAAGAAGGAAATAATGTTTTCTTCTGGTAAAATGACAATGCTTCACTGAGTGTGAGCCAGATTAATATTAGAGGGCTTCCACCCCTCTGAATTAGTCTGATTTAAAGTAGTGAAGAATATTTTATCCTAAAGTATAAATCTTATAATATATATATAAATAATATATATAAATAATATATATTATAATTCTATAATTTATATATATATAAATAATATATATATGAATAATATATATAAATAATATAATAAAGGATAAATCTTATTTTATCTTGAATTTATATATAATGTAATCAGTAGAGGTGGTTCTTCGCTTCTCATCCTGTACTTTAAGGGGAAAATATAGAATTTTGATGGTAATTAATGAGTAGATGAGCTATAAAAAATAACTACTGGCCACTTGCAAGCACAAGTGGCATGTGTACATTCCTTCAGAGGAAAAAGCTTTCTTAGCTGAAGTTATAATGTTGTGCAAAGGGATAGTGCAACCTCTGTGATGTAGGTATATTCTGCTCAGTGGACAAAACACTTGAGTCAGCAGATAACATCATCTTGCCATTGCATAAGCTTTTGACTGCTGTGTGTTTATAAATATGTATTTGCAGTACACTTTCTAATGCCAATTTTTGCTAGTTTAATGTATGCATAAAACGTTAATCTTGGAGATTAAACAGGAGCTTCTTGTGTATCAGCAAAAAAGTTATTTCCGTTGAAGGTCATTAATTTCAGAAGTGAAAAACCAACAATTTTCATAGTGCTGTTTTGAACATTCTTTCAAAGAATTTGCTGTCCCCCATCCCCCCAAAGTGATCCTTTTTGCAGCCTTTTAGCAGTATTCAGTTTGCTGTTATTACTGTCAAGTTGCATAATTATTAGCATGCAGTGACCATACGGACCATCTGAAAGCTCTGGTAGTTTGTATGCTTGCTTACTACTTCTAATCCTAATAAAATTGTATCGCATCATTACATTGTAATACAGTGAGCAAACAGGCCCATTTAAGTTTCGGTGTTCTTTGTGAGTACTTTTACTGGCAATGATAAAATGCACTGTTGCGACTGCTTCTCTAATGTGAGTTTTTATCGTGTTACATGCAGGTATAAACAGGGTCCTGTCGTGTTCCAAAAACTGATTGGATCCAGACCCATCATTGTTAGGCCATGGCTGCACCCGCAAGCAATGCGGACAAACAAATGCAGAGTTGTAGAGCAGAGCAGCTGGGCCCGAGCACCTGGTGTCTATTCTAGAGAGATTTAAGTATTACTAGTATTATGTTAAACCTCTGGGAAAACTTCAGAGTGGCTCAGTGGACTGAATGCCTGTTTGCACTTGTGATGCATTAGGGGCAGCCTTTCCGCACTATTTCAGTTTGCTTTCTTTCAGAAGCATCACGTTTTGTGGTTTCTTGCAAGCTGTGTATGTGGGCTGCTGGGAGAAGTACTGGGAGGCATCATCCTGACCTGAAATACAAATGTGAAAGTAGCTGTACCCTCTGTTTCTGGCATTGGATGATGGGCTTTGGTGTTAGGAATGTTACTCATTTAACCCCTTTGTATGCTGCAAACCCATATTTATTTAGGAACGGGTTAGATAGGATTGGAGTGTGTAGGGGAACTGTTACTCTGGTTTCAGACACTTTTCTGCTATTGTAATTTTTCTTTATTTCTAAAATTAAGCACTGGTATTTACACTTCTGAAGTCTAGAAATAGTTTCTCTACACAGTGACCACTACGTATAATAATTGTGCAACGTGGTTATGTTAAATGTCAGCTTTTATATATGAGTATAGACTTAATTACAATTCAATGTGATAGAAGAAAGTATCCTATTTTCTTAACGTATTTTACCTATATTCAGTGAATAACTCTGCAGATCTGAGTCTTGTTTTTCAAAAGATTTTTTCACTTGCTGGCAGTGGCATATTTTAATTTGAAGGAAGGGATTGCAACTAGTAGAAGTTTTTAATCCATTTCTTAGAGTTAAGGTATTGATTACTATTCTCATGTTTATCAGCAGCTTATATAAAAAAAAAATTGTAAGTGGGCTAGCTGAGTAGAATTTGTGGAGGCAGTCTTTCAACTTTTGCGAGTACGTGGAACAGTAAGCCCCATGAGTGATGCAATCCCGGACGTGCACTTCAATAAATGCAGATGATAGACAGCGTGGCATTTTAAAATGTCCTTTATGAGTTATAATAGCAGTGAAGATGTTGACTGGCAATGTTTTTAGCTTCACCAGTATGACTGATGCAATTACTTCCCGATGTTTTTATTTTATTTATGGGCTCCTAAAGGTGAAGATTTTGTAGTTTGTACAGTAGGCACTCAAGCACCCAGTGGGAGCAGCCAGACTGTGAAATTATATTCCACTTATGAGGAGTGATTTTGTTAACGGTTGACAGGCTGTGCTAATTCAGTTTGTCATATGTGCCCTTGATAAGCAAACCAACTTTAAAAAAAAAAAAAAATCCTTAACCTATACTACTAGATTTCCTATAGGTAGCTTTGCATGGCTGTCTGAACAGTGTCCAAAGTTTAGAGTTGTGACCAGTGACTGGTATCAAGAGCTGAGCAGCATCTTTTGCTTCTTTTAATATCTTCTACGTAGATGTATTTAATACTGACCAACAGTGACCAGAGCTATTTCTTTTATTTCTTTACTTGCTTGCAGCTGTAAAATTCATGAGCTTATGCAGGGTGAAATTAGGGCATGTTCTTAAATGTTGTCAGGTTCACTGGTCAGTAAGTAGCTGTGACTTCTTTCCATATCTTTTGAACAGACATAAACTCTTAGCATGCTAAAATAGAAAACAGGAGAACGTACAAGCTCTGTCACTCTTTTTTTTCCTCTTGATTTTGATGCCCTTATACGTTTCGTATGAATGTTTATATTTGGAATTTAGTCATAAGTAATAGGTATTTCTGTATGTAATTTGTATTTTTTAGCATTATTATGGTTTAAAACAGTGGAGGAGAAAATGTTGCCATGGTTCACATGTGAAAGCTTTATTTAAAACTGAGGTGCTGGGTACTTGAACTTTGATTCAAAGTCAGGTATTTTCCTTGGCAGATGTCAGACCAGGTCAGTGTTTATTGCCAGTCTTACCTAGGATGGAAACCCTTAATCTAAATGGGAGCAGACCTTCAACTACAGTGATGTTAGTAAGTAACAATTATGCAAAGTTATAATTATGCTAGAAAGTTCACGCAATAAGCTTGGGGTGAAGAGTAAAGATGAGGATTTCATGTCTGAAGGTCCAAGTTAATAAGATCACTAATTACATAAATATAGTGAATATATTAATTGCACTTTCAGTTTTCAAGCAAGTTATCTGAATAACATGAGTCTTTTGAGACTGCTGCTGGTGAAAGCCTTAAAATAGTGTTTTCAGCTGGTGGTGATGGAGATGATTCCTGTGGTGTATGTCGAAGTTTCCAGAAACTTAAATGACAGGATTGCTTCCGGACACAGGTGTGTCTGCCACTGGATAGTCAGGAGGCTCTATAACAAGGGTTGCATGGAGGAAACTAAAACAGATCCGAAAAAACCTATCTCAAACATAGAAGAGTCAGTCTCACTCCAAGTGCTTGCAAGAAGGTCATGATCATATAATTTGGTTTCATTAGTTGGCATCATCCGTGATTCAGTCTCTTGAGGGCTGCCAAGTGTTAGTGGAGTTAGAAATCACAAAACCAAATAAACACTTTTTTAGACACTGCCCTTTGAGGTGAGCTTTCTGTTCCAGTCAGAATCCTGGCATTTGTTCTCTTCAACTCTTGAGACCCTGCTTTGCATTTTGGGATTTTTTTTATTTTTATTTTTTTTAGGAGCTTGAGCTTCACGCTGCTCTGCAGGTCTGCAGGTACAGATGGGTCTTCTGACCTTCTGTACCTAGCCAGAGGATTTTCCCTGTTTCTGCATGCTGAAGATTCATCCAATTTATCTTGAACCTCCAGGGTGGTGGGTTTTCCTCTAAGGGCTGATAATGACAGATTTGGGGAGCATCTTTTTTTGTGTTTGTGCGTTTAGAGACTTGCTGTGCTGATAAAGGCTCATGGACTTGAAACCTTATTTTCCACTTCTCTGAGCTCAATGTATTATTTCCTAATCTAAAACCCCAAATGATTATGTTTATGAAATAATTAAACAGCCCTGGAAAGGCACAGTATTTAAAGAATAATCTTACTGTGCAAAGCATCTTTTTTTTCACCCAGTATGTCATTAAAATAATTCAAAACCTAAGTATATGGTATCAATTATAAGCACTTGGCATGTATTTTGCTAGATAGTGTTGATACAACTTGTTTTGCCAATTTAGTTTTATGCCTTCAGATTGTCTTCAAGTAGTTAGTTTTTGGAAAGAGGAAAAAAAATAACTCCAACCTGCTTTTGTTTTAGTAGGATGCCTCTGCATGATAGTGTGAAAATCTAAATTTAGATTGGGCTTAAGAGTAGAGTAACATCCTGACTATTTCCAACTCATCCATCTCTAAATTTTGTAACTTATTATGTTTGTTTCTTTATAATGTGGGTATTGATACTTGGAGAATTTTTAAGGGGAAGAATGCACGTAAGTTAATGTATTTTTAGATGCATGTATCTGGCAGCCAGTGGATTATGTTAATTGCTGTCCAATATTCAATTTCCAAAAACTTATTCTTTTGTCTATTGTCTTCCACGGCACACCTATTTGTCTGATGGCAGATCTGTAGCACAGATGCCAGCTCTCTCCCACTCTGCTCAATGTGTCTGATAGAAAAAAAACAAAAACACAATGGCAAAAAAAATCCACGACACTTTCTGAAAACCAGGAGCTGAAATATGTTGTTTTAGTACTGAGAGAAGTTCTGGTAGCCTGCTGCTCTTGATAGTGTTGATTGTAGTGAACTAGTTTTCCTTCAAAAATCTTGGCATCTGTGTTAAAGGAGGGCAGTGGGGAGTGAGGTTTGTAGATATCCTCATCCTGCAGAACAAGGATGTACTGTAAGGATACTCATCAGTTGTTCAGCTTGGGAAACTGTAGCACATTTTGAGATGTTGGAGTTCCATCTTCTGTTAAATAAATACAAAAGAACACTTAATTTAGCTGTATCTTACTTGTAATAGCTATTGGAACTCTTCCTTTTAAATCTCAATTAAAACCTCTGAATCAGGCTTAAAATGTAGAGGCAAATTAATTTCTGGAGGTAACTCCAAAGGCTCAATGCATTTTTTTTTTTTTACTCAGGGCAACTCAGACAAATACAAAGTTCTGAATACTGTTGTTGACACTCGAGTATTGGCATCAGCTTCAGTGGTGTGTTGATGGAGAAATCCAGTTTGCTGATTTGTCTAAATGTACCTGGGATGCAGCAAAGCGGAGGTAGACATCTGTTTTAAGAATCATCTCCGTTTGGCACAATAAACCATATGTTCTACAAACTGGTTTTAAAAGAAGTTAGCAGACCCTGAAATTGTATTTAGGACTTGTGAAACACAAAGTGTTGTAGTTGCCTTAAGTACAGTGACAATTTAGTAGCATACAGCCAAACAAAGCTACAGCATCGCTGCAGTCCTGCATGCTAATCTGCTGTTATTGTATTCTGATGTCTCAGCTTGTGTTCTGGGAGGAGGTTTCAGAGATGGTAACCTTTTATAAAAGTCAATATTAACACAGTCTGCTACGGTATGTAGATATAATGTAGAAAGTGAAATTCCAGCTTTGGTGTTGTGTTGTCTTTGTTTGAATATAATATATTGTTAATGTGGAAGAGGAAAACAGATTTTTTTTTTTTTGAGGGGGTGGGGGAGTGGAGAGCAGGGAGAGTCCTTTTTCTTTATTTTTTTGAGAGGGGAGAGTCTTTTGTTGCATCAAGGATTCCTTCTGTTGTATACATTTATGCAACAGTAAATAATGGTATATATTATTTATGGAGTAAGATGTAAAACTAAATCAGCCTAGGAAACAAACTACATTTCTTGAGCTTTTTATAGCTCAAGCACCTTTGGTTTTGTGATGTAATTGTAGCTGACAGAAAGGTCTAGTTTTTAAATGCTCAACCACGTTTAGATTTGAAGAGTTGCAGCAAGCTGTGAAACAATGAATGCTCACCTTAAATAAATAATAGCCTGAAAAAAAAGCAGCCAAGAAGTCTGGTATGTACATGTGAAAAACGAGGCTCTAGACCAGGCGTGTGGAAAAGTTAAGCCTGAAGTAATCTTTTTGAGGTCAGGTTATAAAATACTTGAGCAAGAGGTCGGATGAAGGTGTGTTATAGTGATATAAATCCAGCAGAGTCGTTCTGGCTTAAAGTGGTGATGCTGAGTTTTGATTTTTAGCCCAGAGCTTTACTGTGATAACACAGGTATTCACGCATCTGGGAAAACACCTTCTCTAACCTACCTTGCTCCCTCTCAACCCTCCAATGCTTCCAGTCCAATGTGCTTATTTTTGTGACATTGAGATATGGAAATGTTATTTATCAAAAAATTAACAAGTGACAGATTCACTGTATGCAGCAGGGAAGAGGTGATGACATTTCTTCTTTGACAAAGAAGAACTGACCATGCAAGCATTATTTTAGTTTGTATCTAGTTATGAAATGTACTTCATTTTACATTGATTAAAAATTTGTGGAGAATGACTGATGCTGTATTAACGTTGATGAAGAGCATGCCTACTACATTTTGCATGCAGTTGTCATAGCAACTGTACTGGAGAGTGACCCAAATTAATTTTCCACCAGTCACTAAGTGCCCTGTCAGTTTTTTTTTTCTTGTGCTAGGGATAAGCAGGCTGGAACATACTTGTTTTTTTTTTTTTTGGAGAAGCTTGCCTTATGATTTATCTCTGTATTCTTGAAAGCGATGGCTCAACTATGGTAGTCAACCAAAATCTACCTTCTTAATTTCTGCAGTCAAATGTGTGATATTTAAAAATCACCGTTGCACAAAGAGAATCATTTCAATTAATAACTAGTAATTGGATGGAAGTAAACTTTATATATAATCTCCACTGTAATTGAAGTAGACAATAAAATATGGTTATTTGAGATCTCAGGCTTTATGCTCTTCCATCGCTTTAATGCATGTAGGTTGCTCTGAAAATAATGCCTCCAATTTATTTCCGTGGAAACTACAACAGATACAAAGAGCACAATAACACTATTTGATAGAGAAAATTCTCAGCTACAGAAGGGTAATTTTCAGCAGTCACCACCATTAGCTGTGCATTTTCATCAGTGATGAACAAGACCCTGCACACTGTGCTTGTATAAATCTGCACCAGTGGAGGTGACCCACTGTCATTGCTGCTGAAATGGATCCCCAGCCTGCACTGTGCTCACAGCCACTGTTTGGTCTCTGTAAACATTCAGGAAATGTTGGTAAATGTCAGTGTGTGCCATTTTTTCTGCTTGGAGGAATTCAGTCACTCCCCTTTGCTTAATATGTGATTGCATGTCAGACTGCCCCTCTGCTGCTGTATGTCACACAGCAACAAAATGTAATGGGATGTTGTTTGGGAGTTTGAACTTCTACTGCCATACTACCACCATCTGCCTCTGACATCATAGGCCAACAAAAGAGGAGGCATTACTTTTGGAGCAGCCCTTGTATAATAGCAAGAATGCTGCAGAACTTATTACTTTCTACCACACAGCAGTAGAACCAGTGGCAAAATTTGAAAAAGTTATTGAAGAGGGAGAGGAAGGCGTTAAAGTAGTACCTGATGAAGAGATACAGGGCGCTACTGAGCTTTGCCAGGTTTCTGTGTTCTCTCCTCCAAAAATGGATGCTACTGTTCCAGACCTTTTGTAATTACTCACAAAGGAGTGATGCTCATTACTAGGCTTGTTTTAGTTTGACAAAGACAAATAGGGCAAATGCATGCAATACAACGGAAAGCAGTGGTGGAAGTGGGGAAGGTTAGCATTCTTGAAATCAAATTGCTGCCACTGAGGACGGCAAGGTTTATAGAGTTGGATGGATGACTGGAAGATTAGTCTCAGTCCATTTTGCTAGTGACTGAGAAGGAAAGCTGTTAGTGATTTGGTTGGAGATTACTGCTATTTCAATTACCTTAGCTTGAAGTTTGGGGAGAAAGGTGGCATTTATGGGAGAAGTATACACATGTCACCGTTCAGTTCAGCTGATAACTGTTTTGTTTGCTTGAATTTGGTTACAATAATCTGAAGAAAATGAATTACCGCTGAAGTTGCTACATACTCTGTACACTGATGGACAAGAAACTTGATACATCTCGAGAGCTTTATTTTAAGTCCTGCAGCTGGTGGGGAAAGGGGTCTGTCCTACAGGACAGCTGTACATATTTTTTTTCTATGAAGTGTGGTCTAGTACAGGTGTTCATGAGCTACCATATTGCCTCTTACTGGAGAGTTAGCAGGTTGTCTTTACATGATTCAAGAAGCTAAGTATCATCTTACCTCTGTAAGCATATCCCTTAGGAAATATGAGTCATCTTTCACATGTGGACTATTTAGGTAATTTGTTTTGCTGAGTTGCTCAGTCAGCTGTCCTGGTAAAACAAGGAGACAGCAAACAAATGGGTGGAGGCAATCCTTAAAGTAGTGTTGCTGTGGTGGTCACTGCATTTGGATGCTGTCACACAGAGGTGAATCACTTAACTTTCAGAAGTGTCTATGACAGAGCTACTAACTGGATGCAGGATTCAAGAATTCTGGTGCCTGAACTGTAACAGTGTCCTTTCACAGAAGCATAAAGGCTATTCCACTTCAGAAAAGTCCTTGCTACTGTTGTGCTGTCCATGTGAATTAGAAATAATCACAATGATGTCAAGCTGTGGGCTTCTTTGGAGAGGCAGTCTCATATCTCCATGTGCAGTGGCAGCAGGTCCCTGACTCTTCTGTGTAGTAAAGGAGCTTTGGAACCAGATCTTGATCCAAAAGGTGTTTCAGGGATTTTTAAACCCTTTCCACCCTCCCTTCATGTGGTCAGCATTTTTATTGATCTGGATTGCCGTGGCATAGGATGGGAATTTGGGAGATGAAGTGAATGCATGGCTAAAGCAGATTGGAAGGCAGGTTATCCTCTTTTCAGAAGCCCTGGAGTCCACTTAGGGAGCTCATGAAACTCCTTCACCTGTGCTTTGTGAGAATTTGCTAATAAACTTGTTTGATGAACATCTTCTAAGAGCTGGCTTTGCTGGTTTAAACTGCATTTTACCCACAGAAATAATGCTGCCCATCTGAAAGTAATGAGAGTCTTGATCTATTAAGGCTTTTTTTTATGTAGTAATGTAGTAAAATTTGTATTTAGTGTTACTCAAAGTGACTAGCTAGATCACTTGTAATTCTTTAGCAGACGTCCTAGCTTAACTGCATCTGCCATTGATTTCTGAAGTCTCTGCTGTAAATGCACAGGGTGTGTGAATGTTTTACTGATGGCTGTGATTCTTTTGGAAAATGTTTGCAAATGGTTTGCTCTGATCACAAGGTGACTAGGCTTGCAGTACAAACACCAAACATTGTGTTTCGCTTTTTGGCTGTTTTTCTGAAATTGGAAAAGAGTGAATAATGATCTACCTGTAAGTAAACGTCTTGCTACTTGGAATTAGGTAAGAAAGAGTATGATACTAGCCTTAAGGAGTCCTACTTTAATAGGAGGAGATAGTGACTGGTGCTTCAAGTCAAGATGCAGTTCATAATTTATTTCAAGTCAGTGGTTTCCAAGAATGATTCAAAATAGTTATATCATAGATGGATTTGGCACCTGTGTTTTTCTTGGCAAATGGTACCTCACTTTAATATTTTGACCAATGATGTTTTTTTTAATTTGTTTTTTTAAATCACTGTTGTGTGAGCAGTTGTGGAAGATAAAATAATTACTAGGTTCACCTACACACTTGAAACAATACTGACATTTAACTCTCAGGGCTATAATGTTTGCTATGCAACTGAATTCCAGTTCTCCTCTTCCTAACTTTACAACAGAAGCTGGCATTGCTGTTTAGTGTAAAACAATTATACCATGTTATGTGGTTCAGTGAAGTGAGATTTTCTGCTAAAATAATCAAATGAAAATTTATTATCAGAGTATAAAATCTGCATATTTTCTTTCAGTGAAAGCCACTCGTAATTCGTAAAATGCTGTGTTAAGTGGAATATAAATTAAAATCAAACAATTTTCCTCTGAAGGCAGCAAGTCTGACAGTCTTGCATTTTTATTTTTAAGACCATTTGGCACAGTGCAATGTAATAAAACATTTTCTTTTTTCCTGTTCAGTTGTCTAAATGTACATTGTGTGTAAGTTGTTGTGCCTTCCGTGTTTTATGTATTTGTGTGTGTGTACATATACACACTTGTATATAAATTTTATTGTTGGGTAGTGTCAAGATGCAATTCTGTAGTGATGAATGATAGGGAATTATATAGCAGTCCCAGTCTGGGTTTGCATCTTGCTAGATCTTACGGTAACCCACAGGAGATGAGACTAAGCTCTTCCAGGATCCACTGTAGTACTTAGCCATTCTTCAGAAATTGTCAATTTTTAGGCAGAAATATAACATTCTCCCTTGCCTGTAGTGGTGTTTTCCATGCATATGAATAAGAGAGTTGTTCTAAAATTGATTCACAGGCACCTGAATGCAGCGATATTTATGTATTTTTCAATAACTAGGAAAACAGCTCCAGCTCCTTGACAGCTGTGATTCTGTACTGAAGTTTCTGTTTTTCACAATCCATTCTTGATCACAGAGAGGGATTTTCAGGAGAAGTTAGCAAAGGTCTTTAGTCTTTCTTGTCTATCTGCCATAGCAAAATGGTTCCTAGTATTTCTGGGGCAAGTAGTACTGGAAAGAAATGGTATTAATAAGTTGACCTTTTATTATTGTTTTCCTATTAAATGTATTTGTGCATTTGTAAGTAGGGGCAAGTGAGAAATCGTTTATGAGTGCTGAAGGGCAGACAGAAAAGGTTGGTAAAAAAGACTAGGATGAGCAGTTTAAATCCAAAAGTGTAGGGAACAATCACATGGAAGTCTGTTATGGGATCATCAGCTGGAGACGCCAGTTGTTTTTTTGTTTTGTTTTTGAAATTTTGTCAATCTACTTTAGTCTTGGAATTTATTTATTTTTTTTTAAGTGTATCCCTTAGGCTTTGTTCTTTGATTATCCCTTGAAGTCTTTGTGAAATTCTTTTCTTCTGCACTGCCTATATCATGTATTGCTAGAAGGCCTGGACGAAGGAACATTAGGCTAGCAGGTGAATGACTCAACGCAATGTAAAAGGAGTTGGGGGGATAGCTGTTTTCTTTTGGTGCAAAACACTCCTAGATCTAAACAAGTACTAAGAATTTTTTTGTTGTTGTGTTCTTTTTGGCATGTGGCCATTATGTGAATGTAGCTACCTAGGACCATTCCCACTGTTTTTTTTTGTGGAGGACAACTGAGATTATTGAGCTATTGATATGGCTTGTATTCACTGTTTGGGAAGGGAGTACAGAGGAGAAGAAATGGAATTTGTCTTGGGTCCTACTGTTTGTCTGTTGCCTGAGTTTTGGTCCTTAGGGTGTGGCTCTACTGAGGAAAATGCAGAAATGAACATTTTTAAGGTATCTTTAGATTATCACTTAAAAAAAAGCTATAGAAAATTAGATTTACTGAGTACTTGCAAATTCCCCAAAGTCTTTCAAATATTTCTTACTTTATCCGGAAAGTCACTATATATAACTCACAGTGTTAGTTTTGTGGTGTTCCATGGAGAAACATAGGCTTGATCCCCAATTTACGTAAATCAACTGCGATCAAATGTCTGATTCAAACCATTGTTACCTCCAAATGTCTGTTCCCTACCCCTAAACAGTAAAACTAATCAATGTATATGGCTTTGAAGGGCAGGGAAGAAAAAAAAAAAAAAAACGCAACAAAACTGACCTGAAGGCCAAAGGATAATTGGTAGTGTATTCAAACTGTTTTAATTTTATCATATCATAGTAAAAATCTCAAGACCTCTGTCCATTTTGACTCCCTAGGGTCTCAGTAATGTCAAGCTGTCTCCAGGTGTGTGTAAAAAGAGAAGAAAAACAATCACTCTGGGGTTGCTTTTTGTGGAAGGTCTGTGTCTGACAACAGACTTTCGTTTTTTCTTTCTAGAAAATCTGGATAACAAATGTTCTGGTAATAAGTTGTTTAATAGAAATGCAAATCCCTTCAAGTGGCTTGTCACAGATTCAACTCTCTGGAACTAATACGTTCAATTGGATGTTATTTTGAAGAGTACCATAGTACCAAGTACCATAGCAGTAGCTTTCTTTTAAGAGATGCCCAGTTGAAAATGTTTTCAGTGAATATACATAAGACATTTCTATCTTTGTTTCTGTTTGCCAGTCTCTCTTTCTTGTAGTTTTGTTTCTGGTTGTTCTTGGTGGCTGTTGCATTTGTGTCTCACTTATTTTCCCTTCTGTGTATATTCTCTGGCTGAGCCCTTTTTTCTCACTCTGCTTAGTCTTGTTTCTATTTATTCATCGTGTACATTTTTCCTGGTATAATGATTGGCTGAACAGAGAGCTGAAAGGCTGGACAATAGGATAGATACTTCATACCTCCTTCATTGCACATGTGAGTGCAGGAATAAGGGATTATAGTGAGAGGAGGTGAATGACTACCGTGTCCTGCTTTTCTCTACTTCACCTTGCTGGGTTGTTCAGAATCCCTTCTTGACTTTTGTGTGGAAAGTGATGTACTGCTGCACCCATGGAAAACAAAATTGGCAGAAGTTGTTCTCTTACTGAGAGAACAGGAAAGGCATGTGAAGAGAAGTGACTAAGGTGAGGGAGAAATCTGCTGAAGATGAAGGATAAAAATGGGAAGCTAAAGAGACTTGAATGAGTGAGCAATAATAATGCATATAGTGGAGGTGAATTGAGGAGAGAGACATCTTGCTGGCAATATCTGGGTGTTCCCTAGGATACAAGATTGATGATATTACCTACCTTTTTATTGTGTTCCTTTTTTAAGACCGCAGCATGTATATAATAGTTTTGAAGTGTATCTTGTTAACCAAAGACTTCCTGCGTTCATTCACACAGTGCATCCTCCCTCTTGTATTTTTTTCCTAATTTAAGGCTTGTTCTGCTTTTACCCATGGTGCTACCACATGCATCTGAAATGAATTTATTTCTCAACACTTCTCCTAGGACTGGATGGCTTGGTGTTGTGATAGATTTGTTTTATAATTCACCAGTGTAATGATGGGACCTTCATCACAAGAATGAGTGCGTGAGAGCTGGTCCAGAGAAGGTTCACACAAATTATTAGGGGGTTGGAGGACCTCTCCTATGAAGAGAGGCTGCACTTCCTCAGCCAGAAGAACAGAACAGAAGGCTCCAGGAAAACCTTACTGCAGCCTTCCAATACTTTATAGGTGCTTGTAAGAAATATGGGGAGAGACACTTGACCAGGGCATATAATGATAGGACAAGGGTTGATGGCTTTAAACTGTAACAGGGTAGACTTAGGTTAGATATTAGGAGGGAATTCTTCATTCAGAGAGTGGTGAGGCAGTGGCACAGGCTGCCCAGAGAGCTGTGGGTGCTCTATCCCTACAGACATTTAGACATAGGTCGGATTGGATGGGTACCTGTGCAGCCTGATCTGGTGGGAGGTGTCCCTGATCATGAAAGGGGGCTTTGGAACGAGATGGTCTTTAAGATCTCTTCCAATCTCAAATATTCTATGAAGGCAAGGTAGCTGTTATGCATGATATAAAATGAAGCGGAAGTATGAAGGTGTTTGAACCTTTGTGCTTGTCTAGTGCCTAGTGAATAGGGACTCTACAGCTTGCTTTCTCAAGCATTCAATTTTGAATGCTGCTGTAATGTATTACACAGTTAATGCTATTGCATTTTGCATTTTAACGCATTCATCACTGTTTTCAGCCGTCAGGATGGTGTGCTCCTTGTTTTCGTATCTTACGTTCTTTAGCTGGGGGAAACAAATTATGCTGTTCTTAAAAGTAAGGAATTGCTGCTTTTGTCTAACTGATTTATAAGAAATTACAATGCAGATCTGATTGAAGAAAGCTCATGTGTGAAGCTGCAGTTGGTTTCCCGAGATGTGTGTTTCTATGAAGTGGAACAGCGTATAAATTATATTGTCAGTTGGTGTGGGTTTTGAAAATAAACATTTGTAGCTATTCCATAGCATCTAAGCTTTGCAGTACATGCTGTTGGATTTTTTTCTAATAGCTCTGTGTCAAAGTTCTGTTTGATGTCTGTTGGAGGGAGAGTTGGTGTGAGAGTAATGGATACAAGGAATACATTGGGTTAAATAAAAAATCCCAAATGGTTTTTTTAACTTAAATTGAATGGTCATGTTTTTTAAAAAAAGAAATTGAAAACGTTTGAAACTGATAGTTATATTTCAGATTGTGAGCAATTACATTTGAAAAATGTCCCTGTCTTTTCTGTTTGTTTTTATTGACAATTGGGCAAAGCTGAAGTGACCTTATAAAACTTGGTCTTCAAATATTTACTGTTTTAAAAAGTGTTTTGAGTAAGAAATCTTTTTATGTAATAATACAGTGACATTTGTATGTCACCTGTTGTGTAATTATTAAATTGTGGGTTGCTTTTTCAGTCAGATATTCTGTCTTCACACTAGAAGCAGTGAGCTGTTTAACAAACAAGTAACAAATGCTGAAAAATGAATTCCTTCTTTAGTATGTGGCATTGTACTGGGAACACGTAGAACTGCTCATTTCAGAGCTTGCCTTATTTCTAAACAAATGAAGACTGTGTTTTTAACTCCCTGTACTATTCCTCCAAAACAGCGATTGATTGGAGAAGATTCTAAAATACAATAAGTCTTACAGTAATAATACAGCTGCAGTACCTGTTGCTTTTTTCTGTCAGCTCTGAGAAATGGCCAGCATTCCCAGTAATACCTTAATACAGAGTGCCTCTTGTAGACTGGAAGAGTAAGAGGTAGAGGACAAAATTATTCTAAGAAATTGGAAATTGGCAGTGTTTGTCTCATTCCTGTCCTCAGAGTCCTGCTGTACTTCATTTAAAATTCCCTGTTTACTTCTACTGTTTCTAATTGTAGGAGCTACATATAATCTTTTAATAATAAGTACTTGCACTAATAGAAGAAAAGCGTATGTCTCTCATGGGCCTGTTTGCTTTTTTCCATCAATGTTAGAAAAGAGTTCAAGTCTATTTCTGTCTTCCTTCAGAAAAATGGTTGATAAAGCATGTCGCATGAGAGGAACGTGGTAGCACTGATCACCTTTGATTTCCATGGAGCTGAGCTCTTGTGATGCTATGTCACTTACTTCATTAGGTGCTCTTGAAAATGTTTCCTTCCAGTACTTTGTCCTCTACCAAGGGAAGCAGTAGTATAAATTTGGTTGCAGTTGTTGTTTTGCTGTCTCTGGATCTCCCCCCTCCTCTAACTACTGGGAGACCTGAGGAGTGATGTACTTGGTTATGTAACCCTTCTTCCATGTTGTGCTTGATTTGTATCAGCTGTCAATTTTTTCGTGCAGAATAGGTACGGTTCCATTCTGCAGTGATGTTGAGGAAGTAGGATTTTGGCAGAAATCTGGCTCAAAAGTAATGTTAGTCAACTTCATTATGTTTTCTGATATGAAGTGATGAACTATAAGTCTGTGCAAGTGGAGGAATGGGCCACTGGAGGCAAGTCCTTGCCAGCATTGCTCCAGTCAGGATGTATGCTGTTGTCTAAGAACAAGTCTCTTGCAGTCAATAAGATTAATAAAGTGGCATGTTTCAAGATAGTATACTGTAGTGTGATCAAGAACTGGTATCTTTTTTTTCCTTAGTGCAAGCATTCAGTTCTGTGCAACAGTGGCCAGTAGGACTAGCAGGGATCTGAAAGCACCTGTAAAGAGGTTTTTTCTTTTATTTTCTTGCAGAATATGCTTTTGTTCCTCAGGTATAATCTGAAACATTGTTTCTACAGTTATTCTTCTGCATGCTGCCCCTTCTCTTAAAATTCATTTTCTTTTCAGGATAGGTGTTTAAGCTTTGTTCTTATCAGGTTTGATGGTTTCAATTTTTTTGTCTTTTTCCACAACACGATTTACAGCCATTAGTCAATCTTGATTAGCTTAGAAAAGCTGCTGCCCTGTCAGAGTCAACATGGAACAAAACCGATGATGAGTAGCAGTGTTTCCCAGGCTTTTGTGTCTGCTTTCCTCAGAAATGCATCTCCATAGTACCTTAAAAAACAAAAACCCAGCAAAGCCCTAGGTCCGGGCAGCATCCAGTAAAATACAAGTAAATTTAGAAAAAGATTTGCATTTGCCATTGCATTTGTTCTTAGCCACTCCCTAAATAAGTAACTAAGGGCTACAAACAGATAGAGGTGGCCTGAATGTGCTGTGAGTAGCCTTGTTTAGGTGAATTTTGGATCTCTCTAACAGGTGCGATCAACCAAGTATTTCATCTTTCAATATATTTAGTGTTAGCTTAGCCTGCAGTTGTAAGGCCAGTTTCAGGCATCCCAGGTTACAATGAGTTACAACAGTGGAAAAAAGTTATTCTCATTCTGTAAATTAAAATGGGATTCTTCATTTTAAGTACCACACTTATTACTTTCTCCAAACTTTAGTGATGAGAACCAGTTAGTAAAAGGATTACACTCTCTACAATGTTAGAAATACAATTAAACTTATCATAACTCATATACAGTATGAAATATATTTGTAAATCAATATATTGTGGTCAGACTCGTGCATTTCAAGAGGCTGATCTGAGACTCATGTTGTACGGTTTAATTGACTTAAGTGCTAAAATTTAGGAATGGCTTGGATTTTTCATTCCTCTACAGAAGGATTATATGTACTTAATTTCTGAAGCACTGGAGGCAAAAGTATAAACAAAACACTCTTAAGAGATTCCTGAGAAAATGTTAACGTCATTGGGATTAGTAGATTTTTTTCTTATAGCTAAATTCGTACTGTTTTTATATGCAATTTTTGATACATATTAGCTTGAGGGATCTGCATGCAAGCTCTTCAATCTTTCTGGACAGGAATATTTTATAAAATTTGTTTGTAAATATTTTCAAGCAATATGGCAACGTTTTTTGACAGGAAGAAGTTTCATTAGCTATTGCAATTTTGGGGGGGATTTTACTAAAGTTAGGTCTGGGGAAGCATGATTTTTCCCATATTAGCTTAATTTTGCAAAAAAATTTCATTAGCTAATGTGGTTTAACAGTCTGTTCTGAAATAAATCTGAAGCATGTGCTTGCACACATACTTTTTGAAGTAACTCTGAAAAAGAGAGTGATATAGTCAGCTGTGTACAGCTAATTATTATGCATCTTATTTTATTAGACATCACTGGTACATCCAGAGTGAACTTAGTCTAGCAAGCTTCAAATGATGTACTGACTTATAAAGATACTAACAGAAAATTATTGTATATTTATGGGATTAGGAAGGCATGCTGAGTTTTCCCAGACAGTTTTCACTTAGTTCATGGAACAAGATATAATGGAGGCAGATGGAGAAAGAACTGAGTGCTTGTACAATTGTCTCTGAACAGAACGTCTTGGGAAGACAATTCTGTGCAGAGTTCTGGTGTTTTCCCAAGGCAGAGGGACTTTTCAGGGTGAGGTTTAAGATATTTGAAGGAACAGGCAAGCTATGCTAAGTGCAATGATGTTCGGTAACTAAACATGTAAAGCAAAGTCAGATTACTGATCTAAAATGCCTTATTTCCCAAGCCTACGCTCCTGCAGAGAGAAGGCACTTTACACTGTTTGGGAGGAAGGCTTTAGGGCAAGTTATCACAGTCACATACTGAAGTTCTTGATTCTCAGCTGAGGTAAGCTGACAAGTTTCTAAATGAGGTGGCAAATCACTGTGGCTTCATATTGACCGAAGATACTGTTCAAAATATTGTTGCCCTAATTGCTTCGAAAGCAGATTGTATTTGTTCCCTCTGCTACCTTTAAAAAGTAATGTTTTAAACTGTCTCTACTAAAGGTCCCTGTCTATAGTAGTAAAGTAGTTCAGGAAGATGAAGTAATTAGGTGAGCAGTAGGGAAGGCTGTGTCTGTGCCCTGCTGCTGGTTTCTCTTTATTTCTGTAGATATCCCCCAAGTGGGCTGTTCCATTGATTGATCTGCCGTTGCAGCTCTTCAGCAGATGAAGTGGAGTGGGCTTAGTACAATTTGGCATCATTTTTTTAACAATGCCAGTTGCAGACTAAGTTTGTGATGAAGTATCCAGACAAACTATTAGACTCTGTCTTCCAGCTGAACCTTCTTGCTCTCTGCAATCCTGCAACCAATGGAACTTAAACCTAGGAGAGTTTCTGTGAGGTGGCTATTGAAGTAAAAAATAAAAAATGCAGATGGGCACAATACTGTGTAGATGTGAACCGGAAGGTGCAAGTATTCTAAAAGCCCCTTCTGTTCTCATGCGGAATGGAGGAAAATTGTGCCCCAGCCCAGGGAGCTGACCCACACTGGCCGCAGGGATCTCCCTTGATGCATGTGGCATAATGCTGAGCAATTACATGGAGGGAGTTGGCTGGGAGAGGAGAAGGGCTGACATTACTCGAGTACTGGCTGGGCTTCAGCCAGTAGTTGCACTGCGTATTACTTTGCTTTTTTTTTTTTTTTTTTTTTTATTTTTTTTTTTTTTTTTTTTATTAAACTGTTCTTATCTCAACCCATGAGTTCTCTCACTCTTTTTTTTGATTCCCCCATTCACTGCGTTTGGAGGAGGAGGGAGCAGAGAGCTGTGCAATGCTTAGCAGCTTCCTGCTGAGTTAAACAGCAGTAACACTGAGTGAGTTACCTCCTTTTAGAATGTATGCTTTTTTTTTTTTTTTTAAGTGGAAAAATATCTTCTGATGCAAACTGTCACAAGTATTTCGGTTGCTTGGTTTACTAGGTTTGGTAGCTGTTGTTCGGGCTTTTTGGATGCCAAACATTTTAGCTTTTCCAGCACCACAGTAATATACATGTGTTCCACGGAGTGCAGAGTTAAATCAATTACTACACTAAGCTTATGATGAAATGTCAGAAATGTTGTTTGAAGGGCAAATAGAGGTTTTCACACTGCTGCCATCATGAGGTGTTAGGTAGGGTACCTGAGGTAAATTTCGTAGATGTAATAAAGGAGGTATGAGCTTCTTGTGGAACGCGCTTCTCTGTCTCAAAAACTGCAAATCGTACTGTCAGTAGCTATGCTATACTGCAGCTTGTGCAGAGGTTTCCTTGGTTTTATGTGGTCTGTATTAAGTTTAAAAGCTACTACTTTTCCCTTCCCTAATGTATTGTAGTCCTGGTGACCTGTCCATCAGTCACTGTGGTGATACTTGTTTCGACCTAGCTTAAGGACAGTTTTGGTTCTGTGTTGATATTAGATAGCTAACAGCTTAAAATAGTTTTTCTTTGGAGAGTGATCCAATTCTTACAGCTTTCTCAAAGCTTCTTATGATATCTTCTGTAATGTCAGTAGTTCAAACGCTGCAAGTTACCTAAACTAACTGAATGGGGAACACAAGCAAAAAGCAGGCTCTTGGAGTGGTGGTTCGGTATTTTTTTGTGAGTGTTTTTTCTTCACAAGAAAGCTACTGATAACGAGATGAAATTTCTTACTTGTTAGTAAAAGGTGATGCTGTTTAACTGATACTCTTGCATAGTAGTCTATAGCTATAGTTACAGTTAAGTGGAAAGAGACATGGTGAAGATCTCCTTTAGAGAGGTCATGGGAAAGTGGTTGGAGCGCTGTATTATGAAAACTTCAGTTATACTGTTACTCAGGGTGTATAACTGCTTATTTTTTCAATGCAAGCAAGACATGCTAAGTGGGAAAACAAGTAATATTAATACATCAATGTTTTTCATCTTTACTTTTGTAGAGTTGGAATTAAACTCTATTCTTACAACTAGGTTTAATTTGGAGTAGTAAGCTAAGAGAAAAGGTACAAATTGGTGAAATAATCATATCTAGTGGGTTTTACGTTGTCCATTGAGATCTCCTAGGAAGTATCAGAGAGGATCTGAGTTTGGAAGAGTCTTGAGCTAAAACAAGATAAAATGAGCCCTCTAGCTTGCTGTTGAAGGGTATTTGTGTGTGTGTATACGGGGTAGAGGAGAACAGAAGTACCTGAAGCTCTTAAGGTGGGTGGAGACTTCTGTAATCTCTCCCACCTCCTGTTAACAACACAGGAAGAAAAACTGATCTGCTATCAGATGTTTTCCTGTTATGTTTTGGGACAATTTGACATGGTAGAGGATTTGGGAGTGTAAAATCAAGGGGTTTTCTGCTTTTGTTGAAGTATTGAGGACCTCTCAAGGTCATCCACCTCAAGGCACTGCTCAAAGCAGGATCAACTAGATCACATCATCTTATCAGTTGGATAAGCAGAGACTTTGTGGATAAACCCCAACCCACTGCAGAAATTTGGAATTGCCTCTTTTCTGAAAACGGAATGTTTATTTCTTATTTCATTCTTTAAATAGAAATAGAAAGTGATCATTTGTTTTCCTTAGCGTTGCAATTTTTCCAAGCTTAAGTTAGTAAATTTTAGGTAAAATAAAGCATTTCACATTCCTGCAAAAATTATTCTGTAATGTTTACTTTGAATCAAAGAATCTTTGTGCTTTTACACTGCATGCATTTTTCTGTAGCTCAAATGAGTGTTCATGTACAGCTGTTACTACAAAATGCATTCTGGAAATAGATTCACTCTGTGCATCATAGGCTATTTATCACCGTAGAGTTACTTTTTCTGCTGTTAAGTAGTTTTAAATGTTTAAAATATTTGATGACTGTAAAGGAAAAATGAACTAGGTTGTTCTGAGAACGTCCTGCTAAAATGAGTAAATGAATCAGATGGCACTGTGGCTAGCTTTTGTGGATTCGTGTATTTCCTTGAAAAATGTTTATTTTTGTAAGGTAAGGCTGCTTCAAATTTTTCCTCGCTTCATTGTAATCTGTTCAAGGTGTCATTGCTGCAAGCCAACTCTTTCTTTTCCTTTTTGCTAAGGTAAATAATTGATTAGTTTTTTTCAAACCACACTAGAAAAATACCAGAGAAATGATGTCTCCTTGTATTTAGCAAGTAAACATTAATAATCTGAATATAAATTGTCATTAGTTGAAATTGTGGACTTGTGGGGAATATTAATGATCTGCTAGCCTCCATACTTACTTGTAAGGAAGGGAACAATTTGTCTGGAATTGTTCAAAACATGAGGTAAAAATGAAGTGTGTTCCTTAACTTCAGCACACTTCCTTCTGGCAGTAGGATGTGATTCCGCCATAGTTCACTGACTTTATTGAACGTGAAGCTCATTCCAACAGCCTTCTGTTCAGAGATGGTATTACCTCTGTCCATGCTGTAGTCATAACTTACTACGACACATTAAATAGCCATATGGCACTTTCCTTTCAATTTCTGCCAGAGTTCATCTGTGTGCTTTCAAGAGAGTGATCCTTTAAGTTAGGCATTTAATAGTTTCATAGTTAACCTCTGGATGAGACGCTGACAAAAGTTTAAATGTTTGCATTCTAGAAAAAGTGTTATCTGAAGATCTGTTTATACGATTCCTGATTGAGGTATCTGTTCCTCCTGTAAAGCATCTGGTAGACTTCCGTAGGAAAACTTGATTTAACGCTGACTAAAAGTGTGGCATCAGAAAGCTAAGTAGGCTTTAGCTTTTTATTAAGGCAGTTTTAGGAACGGTACAAGAACTTTCCCATGATGCCTGTCTGTCCCATCTGGCTATAGCCCTGGCGCTCTTAATCCTTCACTTTGATAAATGCTAGGAGTTAGAATCTCTGCGTGTTTGAATCAAAATGATTATATTAAGTCTAGCTATATAAAGGAGTTTTCACATGTATCTACCCAATGCTTTTCTTAATTTAATTAAAATGAGAAGATAAAAATGTGAACGGGGCGTACTGTGGAGAGCAGTACCAGAGCCTGGAAGAGAACCACTGCTCAAGTTGTGACTCTGGCTTGTGCCTGATGTTAATTATTGATAGTCTATGGAACACCAGAGCAGAACAAATGCAGAAAATGAAATAGTAACTAATCCTCTGCACCTCAAAAGGAAGGATTAGAAAAATTCCTTAGGACTTGGAGTTGAAGAGCATATACCTTTGCATATTTGCAATGCAAATCCAACACCAATCATTTCTATTCTTTGTCCAGGGAGAAAACTGGGAAGAGAGTGAGTGTCTTATCTGTAGTTATTTGGTTACTAAAAACTATCGATTGTAAACTTTGTTAACGGTGGCTTTGCTAGTCTGAGAGTCATTTCAGTTTTATTTGTGTGTTCTGGGTGACACAGATTTATTGTGCCTTGAGGCAAGTCATCAACCTGCTCTTTGTTTCCATACCCATACTTGTCCAGTAGAAATAAACTGATTTTAAAGAATGAGGATTATTTGGCTGGTCTTCTGAAGTGACGGGCAGCAACTAATATTGGCACTAATATATGTTGTGGAGATGTATACAAATTGTGCTGCAGAGAAATATTTCAAAACAGTTGTCGTGTAGTGTCATCTCGGAATTTCAGTGTTTTGTGCTGATATACATCCACTGTAACGGAGACGTGGAAAAGATGCAGACAGAGGTGGTTCTGTTCCATTGTTCAGCTGCTACTAGCTTGTGTTTTTGAAGTCTTCTGTGCATAGTAAGAAAAGGGTAATATTTCTAGAACTGCAGGTATGTGATTAAAATTTCCACATTAAGCTAGTTTTTGCCTGTTTTCTTTTTTGAAACAACTCGGTGACTCATGTATATTCTAAGATGTTGTGTTACCAAAGACAGCATTATAACTAAACGTACTAGGATTATAAATCTGTGGTTAATGGGAGATTCTTGAGTATTAAAATGGCAATGAGAGAAGGTAGAGCTTATTTGTGGAAAAGATCAAGAATGAGAAGGCACTTCATCCAAGAGCTGATATAAAGTGCATTTGGTGTTTCTTTGAAATACTGGGAAACTGTGGTCATAAGACTTTTAGAAAGGTGTGGAGGAACTTAACAGAGAATAGTGAAATAGGCAATTAGCAGTTATCCTTTGATTTTTGTATATATTAAAAAGGAGATTAATTCACTTAGAACTCATGCCCAAATGAATAGAAAGTTGAAGCAGAGCTGAGGCGTTTAAAGAAAAAAATATCTGTTTAGAGTCTTGCTGAGGAGACAAAAATTAAAATTTAACCATGTTAAACTGGGCACCTTGCCCATGCTGCTGCAGCAAAGGAGGCCAGTGGCACTCTTTCGGTTTCCTCCTGGTACTGCCTCATGGTGACAATTGCCTTGCTCTGAATTTAGCAAGGATGCATTTGCTGAGATGCCTGTTCCTCCAGTCCCATGCCACAGCTCAGTGCCATTGAAAGGCTTCTTTATCTTTCTCTTGAGAGAAAGTAACCTGAGAGCTCCTCCTCCTACATGTACTCTGAGATCAGACTGCGAACAGGTTTTTGGTTCCTGTGAAGCAACAGTGAAGGGATTTAGTCTCAGAATACAGGATTAAATCTCTCACTCTCGTGCCTGAAAATTACACTGCAAATACGAATCTTTAGGCTTTACTGATTCTCTTTAGAAGAATCTACCTCCCAGTAATGCATCGTTCTGACCAGACTGATGAATACTTAAATCAGTAATGTTTGACGCTCAGTGCTACTGTTCATTTGGAATGGGGAAGAAAACAACACCCACCCCAAAATGAACAACAGCAAAAGACAAGCAGGCTCCACCAAACTACAGTCAGTGTAAGACCTTAAAAACAATCAACTTCCCTGTTATCATTTGCTGGGTTGTTAGAATATGCCATCTGTAAAACTTTCTTGTAAACAGAACTTGTTTCTGAGAAATTGTTCAGAAAAGGCTCAAATGAGAGTAATTAAGAATGGGAAAAAGGATGACCCATTCTCAAAATGGTCAATAATACAGTGTTAATAGCATATTGAGGGAAATTCTGGCAAACCAAGAGGGAATTCGTTATGCCTCATTCAGTGCAGGGCTGTGAATCTGGGTATTCTACTGACACTTCTGGAATATGTCTGTACCTGCAATGGGAACTGAATTATGTACCTCTAACAGATCCCTACTGAAATGCTTTGAAACAAAAGATAGTCACAGGGCTTTGTGACTGTAAGAAACGTTAACAGCCTGAATGACATCAATTTTAAATAATAAAGTAGCAAGGACTTTGAGATGGTGGGTGCAATTTTTCTTTCCTTTATAAAGAATAAATAGGTATCTTATTTTAATTCCGCATCCTTTCAGAGATTTTCTTTTGCTACACTGCACCTGTGATTTACTGGCTAAATTGCTTCTCTTTGACAGGCTGGGGAGAAATAAACTGGTGTTCATTTCAAAGCAGCCGTTAATACCAGTGTCTGATGGGAAGCAGTACTTCGGGTGTGCATGTAGCTGCAAACTGAGAGCACTGCAGCAGGATACAGATACCAGTTATTAGTTCTTGTCTGTATAGGCACTGTCAGCATGTGGGCCATGATATTAGTTTCTGTAGTTCTTACAGCAAATCACATACGTGTTCTCACTATGCCCTGATTTTTGCTGCATTTCAGTAGAGATGCATTTTCCTCTGCTTGTATGGAGTGGCAAATATAGTTTCTTGTGGTTCTATATTTCTTACATTTTTTTTTTCTTCACGAGCATCATAAAATACTAATTTGTGAAAAAGACTTAACTGAAGTTTACATTTTCTTTTTTTGTCATAGTGGGCCTGGCAACTGATCATGCAAGATCAGGCAGAATTTTGTTGTGGCCTACAGAGGTTGGCTGTAATGAGGTTGTTTCTAGGCAACTATATCCTGTGGTACTGGCTTTTTAGTATCTGCATTGCTGAGGATTCATTCAGCTTAACATGGGAAGCATACTGAATTACAAAGAGAGAGAAGGCAGATTTCTATTTCTTTATCAGATGCTTGATTTTTTTTTTTGTTGTTGTTGTGAAGTACAAATTTCTTGAAATTATTTTGTTTTTGCTTTGAAGTTAGCTAGCTATAGCTTGCTTTTGCTAAGAAGAAATGCTTATCTTGAACCCATGTAAAAGTTGCATGCGCTCATGTCTGTATGTACATACGTGTATTTTCTTGATGAGACTCCCTCTTATACCAGCCAGTTAACTTGTTTTCTCTTGTCTTTGGATAAACAGTCCAAGTCTAAGTTTAGCTAATGAAACTGAAACTGTGCAGGAAGACAAAAATGGAAATACAAAGTAATGGTAAACTGTGGATCAAAAACAGTGAGGATTTAGAAGTTCCCTACTGTTCTAAAAGAGTGTGCATATCTGTAAGTAGACTTTATAATAAGTAGGAAATAAAAGAGATCTTGTTGTATATTTGCAGAAATTGAATTTTGAGTATCAGTCATATAATGCATCTCTAGACTTGCTAAGCTTTTCAGTAACTGTACTGTATAGTTCAATATTATTACTGATTTTCTGGATGAACAATGACAAAAAGAAACTGTTAGGTAGTAGTTAGCTCTGTTATAACATGATTTTCAAATATAGTAGGGATGAAAATATGCGGAACCCTTAAATCATATTTTGGAATCTGATGAAAATCTGGCTTCTTCAAAGAACTATTGCATATATCACTTCCATGCTGTTTCAGTTCAAATGATTCAAGTCTTGATTGATTGTTGTATTTTTAAATCTTGAAATGTAAGAATTTCACTTTAAGGAATGCTTTAAGACTCTGTCAAGATTCCACTAAAACTGATAACAGTACTGTGAAGGAGGCATGATTCTTAATGGACTGTTGTCCATGAGAAATATTGGAAGCAAGTAAGTGAACAAAATTGTTCCAATGGAAATCTCATCTTTTTTTTTTCTTTTTCTTTTTTTTTTAAGCCTATGATAGGTTTAGAAATTACTCAAGCTGTTACATTTAAAAACGCCATGAGTTGATCTAATTCTGGGTATAAAAAAAAAACATCAAACAATCTGAAGCCAGATTTTTGGATTGATTTGCATACTATCCCTACCCCATGAGTCCTGTGAGATCAGAGTTGAAACTGGGTCAACGTTTGGACTAGATTTGGATAGTTCATCAGTTAAAGACTGATCTTGTCAGCTATTACTTGGAAAGCCTAGTGCTGTATTTCACATGCTGCTGAAAAGCCTCATGGTACTCAGAGCTGAATGCAATGAGCATCTGTAACACAAAAGCCTGAACACGTATTTGAAGCTATTACAAGATATGGCTGTATCTTGAAATTCTGTACAATAGAGCAAATGGGGAAAGTGCTTTTAATGAGTACCTGAACTAGAGTCTCACTGGACTGCTAGGAATGGGCTGTACTCAAAGGAACAAATGACGTTAGTGTGGTAGAGCTGATGACAGTGTTGTCATCTTTTGATCCCAGAAGGGTGAATTTGAGGTGAGCTTTGTAAATGTTCATCTTTGGTAAAAACCAGTCTGAAATCTTCATGGAAAACAAAGTCACTTTTTTTAATATAAAAACAACTTGACATTTTTCAGTATACTTTTTAATGAGCATTGCTGTGAGCTATTTTATAATGAAATTTGCTTAAAGGGAGAACAGGCTGGTGATACTTGGCAGAATGATGTGGCATATGGTAAAACAGTTGTGATTTATCGGCAAGCACTCATTTTTTGGAAAGAGATCGACTTTCAGCACAGTGGATTGTATCTTGATATTCAGGACTTTAAAGGGAAAAAAACAGCTGAGCAGTATACGTGGATAAGGCCTTTCAATGAGGGTAGAACAAAAAGCCTTTTATTATTTATTCTTTGTTGTTTCACATGTGATATCTGGCTTTTGTCTAGCTCTTTATCCTGTTTTATTTTGCCTCTTAAAATATATATATATATTCAGTAGTTTGAAGGTAAGTGAATGTTTTTAATTTATATGAACTAGGATTTCTATTACTGACATTAACACTCTTATTTCACTATAACTATCTGCATACTTACCACTGAGGTAGAGCAGAGTAGTTCAATGGGAAGAAACCATCTATGCAAGTCAAGTCTAACTGCCTGACCACTTCAGGGCTAGCCAGAAGTTAAAGCATATTATTAAGGGCATTATCCAAATGTCTCTGACCTGAAAGGTTAACCCTTGAGAGAGAGCCTAGTCATAAATGACAGTGTTGTCTGCAACTAGTAAGCAGTACCATTACTACTGACTTCAAACAGGTAAAGGAGATGATTTTTTAGTCATTCCTCTACATTTGTAACAGAATGTAAGTAGATGACATAACCTTGCTTGATGATCGTGGAAGAGTACACCTATGTTATTGTACTACTTTTCAGATTAAAATTTTAAAAGCACCCTATCAGTAGCTTCCGATTTTCCCTGTTTCTCATCCTTGTATTCAATTACATTAAGATAATGTAAGCCTTGAAGTGTGTGCATGTGTCAAGATACAAAGCTGAAAGATGGAGTAAATGCCAAAGTAATGAACACAAAAATTAAAATGCTAAGTATTTCTTTGTTTATATTTCATTCGAAGTTTTGATACCAAATTGTATCTGTCAGCTGAGCATCATGCACCTCAAGTTTATATTTTTATCTAATGAAAGGTAGGAGGGCATCTGAAACAAGTAGGTTTTAATGAATCTACTGACACAAGAAAAAAAACAACAGGAAAACTAATATAGCTGGATTCAGGTCCTATTCAGCTTGTCTTGTTCTTTGCATATGCAGTCATAGGTGAAAATTCCTGTCAGTAGACAAAGGATTGCAGTGCTCTTCTCCTTTCTTGCTCTTGATGATTTGAGGGAATAATCAAATACAACTTACTGTGGCTGGGAGGGAAGTTTTAAATATATGTATGCTTTAAGGACTTCGATTTTTTTTTTTTTCCTAGAAGTTATTGTATTAACACACAAACTGTCAAATGGGTTACACTAATCTATTGAATTGTGGAAAAAATAAAAGTTATAACAAAGTATGACAAAGTATGACAAAGCTGAAATGCTGCATTCCTCTTGAAGATTTCTATTTCTTGTGTGGCGTATGTTTCAGGCTATGCTGGGAAGGAATGGACCTACTGTTCAGGAGAAATAGCAGTTACTTTCATAGTTTGTTGAGATGCTAACCCATATTGCAGACCTTTGGCTGTGTCCCAGGCTCATGGGCTCTTGAGTTATTAGCCTATTTTTTAATGAAAGGTTCTTGTCCTTCCAATTGCAGAACATGAAATAGTGCTCTAAAGAACAACTTGCAGAAGAAAGAGCTCCAATGAAGTCAGTGTCCTTCGAATTAGCGGGCCCAGCCACAAGCTGGGTCAATTATACTGGTGTGCAGTCATGTGTAGAGAGGAGGGGTCTAATGAGAGTCAAGAGAAAGATGCAGCATCACATCTGAATTATCCTCATTTGAACTGGTTGCTTTTTAACTAATTACTAACTCTGGACGAGGACCTGATGATGTAACAAAACAAGCTTTTTCAGTATTTTAGGCTTTGAGTCAACTCTCTCTTTTTTTCTTCTTTTTTTTTCTACAAAACTAAGAATGAATGATCCTGGGTTTGTAAATAGTGTCTTGGTGCTGCACTGGACGAATCTGTTAGTTATTTGCCCTTATCTAAGGAATTATTTCATGTTATAGCATACTAAATGGACAGTTACTGAAGGCTCTGATGAATAAAACCAAATTATGTCATACAAGTCATACAAATATTTCCATTGAAACAGTATCCAATACTTTAAGCAGTATATAGAGTTGGTATGAATTCACCTCCACCTCAAACTTTTAAGTCTGAATAAACAATTATATTTAAATAATAGTGCTTTCTTATTTCTCTTCAAGGAGAGGAACAGATAATCTCACAGTTATAACCTAATCCATTTGATAAATGTTATAAAGGAAATATGGTGTTTAAACTGAAATTATGTGCATCTAGGTAAGGCCTACTACACTGCATTCTGCAGGACAGTTTAAAAAAGAACTGTTTGTATGAGTAAAGGCAGAGCTTCAAAGTTGAGATGTCCTAAATACCTTTACTTCTACATCCTTTAAAGGAAAGGAAACAAAGATTTTTTTTTTTTACTTCAGAAAACCTAGGATTTTTTTGTTGTTGTTGTGTGCGTGAATGTTTATGTATATTGCTGATCTTTGTGTTGTGTAGATACAGTTGAGAGGTGTCTGTTCCAAGAAGCCAAGTAATAATTGCCTTATGTGCTTTTTTGACCAGAATGCTGAAGGAAGTGCCCTTTTTTCTTTGAGTGTGGGTGTTGAAAGGTTTCCAATTAATGAAGTTTGTAGGTTAGTTATGACTCATCTCCTGATATCAGCTACTTAGATTTGAGTAGTTAGTACTGGGTGTTTTCCAATAAAAAATTGAGTTTATACTTAGTATTTGGCAAGGATATTATATTTGATGTCCCACTACAATTTTCCAAGGTAGGTACAGGTTAAATATGTGGAACATTGGAGGTGAGGAATCAATTATTATTTCTGTTGATGCATATTGGATTCTGAGTTGCATAGTACTTTCTAGGCAGATAATGGTATTACAGAAAAAATATAAAGCGAAGATATTTCATTGACAGTTAAAAAGGCAATTAAGCATATAGTGTTTTTTTTAAATCTGGAGCAAGTGCTATTTGACGTAGTTTGAACATGATTACATCGTTTTATTGTCACTTCATCTTAGCATGCACAGTGGGGAATGTGGGCACAATATGCTTAGTACTGCATGAGTAAGAGGTACCACGTAATTTCTGCCTTAAAGAATTTCTGATGTGTAGCAGGTCTCCTGGTCCTGTTTCTTGCAATCAGAGTTAAATGATCGATCTGTTGGCAGTAACAGTGCTTAGGTAAAATTAAGTTTCTGATACTATATCGGCAGCATAGGCTGTTTTTTTGTTTGTGTTTCTTTTTTCTTTCTTTTTTTTTTTTTGAAGCATACGTTAGATATTTTTGCCTTTTTAATTGTTGTTCATTCTTTTAATTAACATTTTTTCTTTAATAGCTTTTTACTGGACTGTGCTTTTCAGGAAGACTTATGCATAAAATACATAAAGTAAAATAAAGAATGTGTCCTCAACTATATATATATTTTTCTTTCATGGCTTTCTTTGGAGTAGAAGTAACTTGTGAATTTTCAGTTAGGATAAATGAGGAAGCTGAAATATGGAAAAAAAAATCGTGTTGTGAATGTGGGTATGATAAAAGCTTATCATGGTCCCTAATTCATAATAATAAGAGAACACAGTTGTGTATGTTGCCTGGTAATAATTTTTACCTGTACAGAATCAGTAAGAGTTGCTCTAAGTCAGCTTTGAGCTGTGTTGGAGAGTACACAAGATGGAGCTTTCAGGAGCCCTCTGCAGGCAAGATTCTCTAGTCCTTCAATGTTCAGTTCCTGCAGATCCTATAAAACACTTAAGCACTGAGAGAAAGAGCAAGATAGAAATGCTCTTGGTGTTCTTGTGTTAAGGGCCATAGTTCAAGTGCTAGGTCTTCCTACAGGAAGTTGTTATTCATACAGAATTGGTGAAGTATACTTTAGGAGAAATGGTAGATTATACACAAGACTACCATATAGGACAGCCTTTGAGTTAAGACAACTTTCTTGCTATCCTAAGATGTGATTTTCACTTTTTGATAGTGAAATCTCAAAACTCTCTAATATTTAAATCACTGAGTTTTCAAATTAAATGAGAACATTAAAGATATTGGGCACCTCAATACAGAAAGGACACTGAGGTGCTGGAGCAGGTTCACAGAAGGGCAACAAGGCTTGTGAAGGGCTTGGAGAATATGCCCTACGAGGAGAGACTAAAGGAACTGGGGCTGTTTAGTCTGGGGAAGAGGAGGCTGAGAGGGGACCTTATTGCTCTCTTCAAATACCAGAAAGGTGATTGCAGCGAGAGCAGGGTCTCTTCTCACTGGTGACAGGACAAGGGGAAACGGCCTCAAGTTGCACCAGGGGAGGTTTATGTTGGATATCAGGAAAATCTTCTTTACAGAAAGGGTTGTTAAGCAGTGGAATAGGCTCCCCAGGGAGGTGGTTGAGTCAACATCCCTGAATGTGTTTAAAAACCGTTTGGTGCTCAGGGACATGATTTAGCAGTATGGTTAGATTGCAGTTGGACTTCATGATGAAGGTCAATTCAAGAATTGAAGGTCTTTTCCAACCTGAGCAATTCTATGATTCTCTCATTTTTTTTCTTTTCCATTCCATGTCTGTTCCATGTCTGTTTAGATTGAATGCAACCTTGACTTTCCCTTGTGTTTTGTTAGAAGATCTAAAATTAATTACTTCTATCTAAAGCACAATCCCAACTTTTCTGTTAAGAGATGGGGGTTGGATTTGCACCTTCACCTCTTTTCAGGAAAAAAATAATTGTAATGAGGTGCAAAGGAAGAGGGAACTCTGTAATGGGTTTGCGGGATTGTTAAGGCTTTCCTGAATTGCTTAGTCTTTGTATCTGCTGTGGAAGGATGACTTGGTCAGTTAAATGTTTAATTCCTGTTCTACAGTTTTAATGCCAGTAAAATACTTAGCATATGCCACTGTTCTAGCTAGTTTTGGCTGTCTTTGTTAGATTCCCTTCCCCTGACAAGCATCACCTCTGATCTCCCGAAACAGACCTTAAACATGACAAGGCAGCTGCTGAAGGCAGAACATTCAAATTACTGAGGTGTCTGGAGCTGAGAACAGATAGGAAGATAAGAAATCAGACTACAGAAGAGAATCTTGTTCCTAATGGGCAGGAATAATGTAAAACAGGTCTTTGTATTTCAAAATATGAGTCTGCAGAGGAATGTATAACTTTGTTATTGACTTTCAGAAAGAAATATGGTTGAGTTGGGGGGGACCGAGCATGCACTGGGAGTAATTTATGCAGAATACTGCTAGCTCACCATAACACTAGCAGATAAATGAACCCAAGAAGAAAAATTATCAAGCTTATAACCGTCTTTTTAAGTGATCTTTGATACTGTACAGCTATGGTACTGAAATAAATAAGTCCTTGATACCCAAGGAATGACAGTGTTCCTTCAGTTTTGACCTCTTGAAATGAGGTTGTAGTTCTACATTGTACAGAATCAACACTGAATTTGTGTACTTATCTGCTATCAGACTCAATGTATATGAAAGTTATTTTGAGTAGTATATGATGAAAAACATTCTTACCACTTTTTTTTAACCTTTCTCAAATGTTCTTTTGAGTCCGTTTTCTTTAATCGTTGCCTTAGATGAGTACTCTGGCATTATGCGTGGTAAACTTCATGTTTCTACAGAGTGTCAGCAAGTATAAATGTAGAAGAGCTAAGTGGTTAGAAAAGTATGCCTTCCTTTTGATGTGTGGAAGAGAAAGATATCCCAGAGAGTCTGTTTTGAAGAGTCAAGGTCTTTAAAAGTCTAGGCCTTGCTGTGTAATCTTCCTTTCAGTAGGAAGGAAGATTGAAAAGAAGGGAAGATTAGCCCATAAAGAAATGTACAGGACTTTGGTGTAATGCGTCATCATTCTGTTCATGCTTAACCACGATGAACTTCATAGTACAGACAGAGGCAGCCTAATAAGAGAGTTTCTGATCTTTTTAAAAATCACAGAGCTTTCTACTTACAGGCTGAAATGTCAGATATTACACTGAGGCTATAAAGCCTTTTTCCTTATCCCATAGGTTGGCTCTGAGTGTTTAATGTATGGTAGAAACGGTGATCTATTACTGTTTCTTGGTAAGCAGATCTATTGAAGGAGACTGAATGGAGAAAGTATGTAGCAGGATGAGACATGTAAAATTACTGTAGTCTTGATTTCTTTTATGTATCTCTTGAAAAGCTGGTATTTACAAATGTGACTGTAATGAATAGCTTTGCAAGCTCTTTTGAAATGTCATAAATCACAGAATGGTTGAGGTTTGAAGGGACCTCTGGAGGTCATCTGATCCAACTCTGAACTCAAGCAGAGATATACAGAGAAGGTTTTCCATGACTATGGCTACTTGTATTTTGAATATCTCCAAGGATGGAGATTCACCAGACTCTGAGCAACCTGTTACAGTGCTCAGTCATCTGTATGGTAATTTCAGAAGGAACCTCTTGTATTTCAGCTGGTGCTCAGTGCCTCTTGTTCTGTCACTGGGCATCACTGAAGAGTCTGGCTCTGCCTTCTTTATAACATTCTGTCAGGTATTTATATACGTTTGATAAGATCCCCATAGAACCTTCTGTAGGCTAAACAGCCCCAACTCTCTGAGCTTTTACTCTTATGTGAGATGCTCAAGTCCCTTGGTGATCTTCGTGGCCTTTATCAGTATATAAGTGCCCCTCATGTACTGAGAAGCCTGACACTGGGAGGAAGTGCTCCAGGTGCTTTGTGGCCCCTGCCCCATTCAGCAGTGGCCTCAGGCTTTCTTTGGTCTTCCTTTTGCCATTGGTGTCCTACTTCCAGAGGTATTTCTTGTTGTTTTTGATATACGTCACCAGATTCGTTTCCAGGTGGGCTTTGGCTTTCCTAACCATCTTCTGCTTGGATTGTGTCTCTGTGTTCCTTTGAGTTTACCTGTCTCAGCATTCACTGCTTGTGTATTTCCTTTTTATATTTTGAAACTGAGATTAATTCAGTTTTATTCCTGAATATCTCCACCTGTCTGTGGTTGTGATATTTTGCACTCCTGACTTTGGATACAGATACAGCATCTGTTCTGTGGTGTCATATTTTATTTTGTAATATATAGAGTTACATATCATACTGCCACATTCCCTTTTTGAAGACAAGAAGCTGAGGCCCATGCCCCACTGGTTTCATACTGTTTGTACTTATCTGAATGGATGATGTTGATATGCTCTGTAAGGCTCATAAGGAAACCCTTTAGGTCAAACAGCAGTTCTACACTTATTTAATTTTCTAGTTACAATATTTGCTCAATGGTATGGCAACATTTACAATTCTGAAATGCAAAAGGTAGAATTTGAGGCATTGAGCATGTCCTCTTCCTGAATGGCTTTTAATACTCTAACTAATTTCATCTTGAATTCATAAAACCTAAAATGTAGTGTTATAACCAAACTTATTAATGCCATAAAAACAGCATCCAGTAGCTTCATCCAAGTCCAACTATGGAACTTGTAGCTGCGATGCTGAACATCTCTCCATGCATAGTTTAGTAAATAACACCGAATATACTTTTTTCTGTCCACCACTGGATGATAGTTGCACAAAATGCTTCAGTGCTGGATAGGTGACTTTGCTTCAGCCAATATCTTGCTTGAAGATCTAATCCATCTAATTCATTCATTAAAAATAAAATACTTCCCAAGCCATCTGTAGCTCCTGATTACTGTTCCACACATACTGAATTTTTCATCCTTGTATTAGCTCTAAGGAGAGAATCTTGTTTAATGTTAGACATCTTGGTATTATTTATGAGATTGCTGTATTAGAGAACACTTGCCTGTGCTTGTGATAATAGTCACTGTTTATTTAGTTTTTATCAAGCGTTAATTTTAGAACTAGTTAAGTGTATTACAACCATCACTTTAATGTACAGAATGAATTTGATTTGTTGTAAATACTAGTCTTGATGGGGGGAAAAAGGCCATCTGCTGCATTAATGTTTCTTAACGGGTATACAATTGTATCGTATGTTATGCAATTGTATTTAATAGCACTTATTCTAACTCTATGAGTTGATCAGTGCTTCAGTAATTTGTGATACATTGGCATTGCTGCAAAATTTAAGGGCAAACAAAAATTGGTGCTGTCTTTTAATATAAAACAGTTTCGCATTGTTACTGTTCTTTTTATTCTTCTACTGACATTATATCAGTTACTGCAGTGGTTGTTTGATAAAGCTGAATTTAGATTTTTATTAATAATAATAATAATAAATCCCAGTTTATTTAGCTTACAAAAGCTGCTTCTGGGTGGTCAGCTCAAGAAAATGAAAGGTGAGGGGTGCTCCTGACAACTGGAAGTTTTTACACTAGTGTTCATCTATTCCTAATGGTTTAAGGATAGGAGAAAAAAAATCAGTCTGTAGTCCTTATTTGCCCTTCCTAAGAAATGGTATCCCTTTTGTGGAAAGTTATTTTCATTTTTGAATAAATTAGATGTTGACCTTTACATAGTAAAATAGCCATTTATCTTAGAGGTATGAGTCCAAATAGCAAATCACTTAGTAATAAGCATGCAGAATTTCTTTCTTACAATGCCTGTGAGTTTCAAGAGATGGTAGGGAATGTGTAATATTTTGATGTTCCCTCTTCCCCCTCCCAAACTGCACCATTAATGAGAATCAGTATCAAATTCGAAGACTGAACCTATGCATGTATTATAAAGGCTTTATTCACACATATATTGTTGTGTTAAAATTCAGAAAATAACAATTATTAAGGTTGCAATGGACCTCTGGAGGTCATCTGGTCCAACCCCTCTGCTCAAGCAGGTTGCCCAGGACCATGTCCAGGTGGTTTTTGAAGATTTGTAATGTGGGAAACTTCACAGCCTTGTTCAGCAACCTATTCTAGTATCTTTTCTGGGCAATTTGGTGCCAGTGCTCCATCACCCATACAGTAAATAAGTGCTTTCTGATGATCAGATGGAACCTCCTCTGTTTTAGTTTCTCCCTGTGGCCTCTTTTTCTGGCACTGGTTATAACTGGAAAGAGCCTAGCTCTGTCCTCTTTTCACCCTCGTTTCAGATATTCATAGATGTTAAATCCTCCCTTCCAAGCTTCCTCTTCTCCAGGCAGAGCTGTCATAGCTCTCTCTGCTCATAGGAGAGATGCTACCATCCCCTGATCCATTGTAGAAGCCCTTCATAGATTCTTTTCCAGTATGTTTATATGGGAACTGTTAGGTCATGGCCTGAACCAGTGATTGAGCACCTGGTGAAGGGGTGTGGCCAGCTCTGGGAGCGCAGGTGCAAGCAATTCCCTGGGTCCACCCCTCCCTATCCTCATTTAAGGGCTGGCAGCTGACAGGGAAGCATCTCTACTTGGAGGTCACCTCCTTTGGGAGTTTCCGGTGAGCCTTGATCCTTGGAAAGGGATGAGCTATTCCTTCTTATTACTAAATTGTGGCCACTGCTTTTCTTGGGTGATCTTAAACTGGTTAAAGGTGGCTATATCTACTGCCTCCTATCATTACAGTTTTCATATTTTGCTTGTACTGGAGGGCCCAGAACTGGACCCAGCACTCCAGGTGTGGCCTGACCAATGACCTGCTGTTAATACTTGGTCTACTGCAGCCAAGAATGCTCTTAGCCTTTCTAGGTCAAGGATACATTGCAGACTCATGTTCAGCTTGTTGTCCACCAGGACTCCTAAGTCCTTTTCTGCAGAGCTGCTTTCCAGCTGCGTGCCCTCACTGTGTCCTGAAGCCTGGTGGTATTCTTGCCCAGGTGCAGAACTTTGCACTTCTTTCCTAAATTAAGTTTGATTTCATTTCTCTAGAGTGGAAAAATGCTGAAGAGCTGTAAATATTCTCTACTGTTAGTTGGTATATGAATATACTTAAAGTTCTTAGATCTTAGTAGCAATATATAGTTAGTAAAGTGCAGTGCAGAAGTGCATATTGGAAGTCATGGTGTCTGTACTGAAGTCTGTGGCAGAACAATGCACTATCTTCAGTGTTTATTTCAGGACTCCATCCAAAGCTGAACAAGTTGGATAGGGGACTCAAGTGTTAGTGTTTTTGTTTAGACTTGTTTTGGGGAAGAAAACTCTTAGACCATGTAAAAGGAACAACATGACTGGAAGATATAGCACCTTGCCTTGCCCCTGCCAGTGTTCCATTGCTGTGGTCCAGAAAATGTGTTTTTGTTTTAGAGGTAGGTCATTAAAGAATACTTGCTTTTGAGATGATTTCAGTAAAGCTTAGATTTTTCAACACTGGAATTTTGGATTTTGTGTGTTAGCTGTAAACTTAATTCCTGCTATCCAACAAAGAAATCATTGCCACCTTGATATTTGCAGTCTGGACAAGGATGAATAATTGCTTCTGAAGAGCTGTAAAGTATGACTACGCTAGCAGGAGCTGCTATGCTTTTGTGTGTGTTCAACAGTTTTAAAAAAAAAAAAGCCTCTTGCAAATAATACCAATGAGGAGAGGGAAACAAGCAGAGCTCTCCTGAGAATTACAGCAGGGTGAAATTATGTGGTGTATCTGGAGTTTGCATAGGCTGAAATACAGCTCTGAAGAAGTAGTAAATCTAGGAGGAAAAAAAAAAAAGAAAATAAAAAGGGCTTGCAGTAGATGTAGGAGTGGACTGTAAATTAGATTTGAGTACCTTTGATAATACAGTTTATAAAAGGAATTTTGAGATGTTGCTGGTAGATGACCACTAGTATGTGTTATACTTGTAAACACAAGGTACTGAAGTTTTGATCCCATTTCTAACTCTTTCTACATCAATAAATGTGTTTTTAAAAATGTATTGGAAAGATGCTGCTAGTGATTATACAGCAGGTTTTGAGATGGGTTCTGGTTTAGTGGATTCAGTGATTGATTGTTTTCTCCAGTTGGGTATCTTAAGTAGAGGGAGTTCTTCAAAACAGACTGTGATTATGCTATAGAAGCATTCTTTTTAAACCTCAATGATATTCAGAACATGAATAAAAATTGATTATATTTGATACTCGGGAATCTTGCTGTTTCAACTCTGTGCTTGTTGCAAAATTATTTGGATGAGTTTGTTACACTGCTGGTTTACTTGGAGTCTTTGGAATTGATTCATTGGTGTAACTTGGCACAAATGTAAATGGCTAGTTTTGAATATCAGCCTTCACCTATCTCTGTCAGTGGAGTAAGATAGGCTTTTCCAATGAAATATTTTAAATAGCTGGTACTCACAGTCATGGGGAGTGTTTCTTCACAGCTCATTTATTTTATGTAGGCTGCCACAAATGAGTTACAGTGCTTTCATTGACAGAGTCTGTTGGACCTTATAACTGAAGCAGCTGGAGAGTGAATGGAGGTATTTTTGCTGTGTTTTTTGAGAGAAAAATATTTTGGATCAAAAGCAAACTGAAGTATCATATCTGCAAATCGATGCAGAACTAATTTTTAATAGAATTTTCTCTAAATGTAATAATGTCTTCTATTTACAAGAAATTAATTGACCGTGCGTATCTTCCACTCTTCATGGGAAAACCTTAAAGCTGCTTCAAACAGTACCATTGTACTGCTAGGGGATGAAGGAGGGTTTTAGCCTAGGAGCCTGCGTTACTATTGAGTTGTTAGTGTGGAAAAGAAAGAAGAACAAAGCAAACAAACTTTTTCACCCTGTTGGGGAGGCATGTTGGTAACAAGCACAGTTAATAAGTTCATTAAGTTTATCTTACCCTTCTCCTCCAGCCTCCTCCTGCCCTTGCTGGACATAATTCCTGTACTTTCCAGGTTGTCATTAAGTACTGTGCTTAGTATTTGACACTTTGTTTTAATATGCAGGATGGTCTCCTCAAGCAAATTTGGTAATTGCTTTTATTTCTCTTTGCAGAACATACTGTCTTCTTACGGCCTCATTAAAAATATGAATTTCTTTTAAATAGATCTTTTGCTATGTTTAATTATACATCTGTGGTGTTTTTATGGAAATTAACTTTAGTATGGGTACCACAGCTACAAGATTATCCTCTAAGAAAATTGACAGTAAAATAACTTTTTAACTGGATGTGGGAATTGCAGATTAATAATTTGTCAAGTTTCAACTGGAAAATGTTGAAATCCACAGATAATGTCAAAGGAAAAGTGTTCTTACAAAAAGCAGAATTTACTGGTAAGTAATTAACTTTTTTTTTTTTGTATAGGATTAAGGGTACTGAATTGTTACTTACCAAAGTCACTGTTTTTGGCTCATAAACAAAATATCTGCAGCAACCAAATCTAGAAGGAAACAAAACTTCCTCCCTAAATCAGTCTTTCAGATCTATTGAGTTAAGTTGGTCGTGCTTTCTGTGTGGGAATGGAGAAGGTATTTTCACATGAACTGAGTAGTAGCCCCTAGTGCAGGTATCTCCAAATAGAATAGATGTCAAGATTACAAAAAAATGGATTTTTTTCAGCGTATTTGTGATTACATTTTCAGTTGATTTAAATATATTACCTGCAGATTTCCAAATAAAATGTATAGAGTTGCAATGAAATATTCAACTCAAAAATCTGACAATGTCTCTCTATTAGACTTTTTTTTACTTTATCAGAGAAAATATCCCTCACTTCACAATCACACCTTATTCATGTCATTCATGTTTTTGGTAGTATGCACATTTGTGAGCATCAGTTTCCAAAGATGAAGTACAGTAACAGTAAAACTCTATCAAAAATCTTTGTGCACCTGGAGATCTCATTAAGAACTGTTGAGCCACACTAATCCATTAGTTTCACTTAAACGAGGTCAAATATCCTACAAGTTTTATGCTTTTGTTGCACTTTTTTCTTTTTATTAAAAGATATTTTAAAAAATGTTATTTATAAACATTAGCTGTATTGTATATTCCATGAGGGCTGCTCCAAAAGTAATGCCTCATGTTTTGTTATGCTGACAATATGGCAGTAGGAGTTGAACCTTCCCACCAATATCCTGTTATATTTTGTTGCAGTGTGACAGACAGCACCAGAGGGGCAGTCTGACAAAGTGATATCTGATTTGGAAGTGCTTATGAAGAAAACGTGTCATTGCATTCTTCCATACAGAAAAAATTGCACCTGTTGACATTCACTGATGCTTTTTGAACGTGTGTGGAGACCAAACATTGGATGTGAGCTGGTGGTGTCTGTATTGAAAAAATAGCATTTTGTAGCTGAGAATATGCTCTAGCAGTGTTATTGTGCTCATTGTATCTGTTGTAGTTGCCATGGAAATATATAAGGGGATGTTCCTTCTGGAGCAACATACGTATATGCGGCCCAAGACAATTCCTCTTCATTCAGTGCAGCCCAGGGCAGCCAAAAGGTTGGATGCCTGTGTACCAGTGCTAGTTCAGGCTAGAAAAGAGTATTGATCTACTGGGAATCCCAGAGAGCTGATGAGAAACTGGGAAGTATTTAATGGAGAGAATTGCATCTGTGTGGCCAGATCTTCTTGCTGAATTATATCTGGAATAATTAAGGGCTATTCCAAATGTTCAGGTAATGCATAATCTACCTATCTAGGTTGTACTCAAGTAGTGTAATCAGTAGTGTGATGAACAGTAATCCTTTCTTCATTATTCTTTTAGAATTGTGTCTTTGAAATTGTGGAGGTTTCAATTTGAGGATATTTTTTTCGGGTAGTTTTTAATAGCTTGTTCATCTCTGAGTACTAATTTCTCTCTCCCCTTTCCTTCCTCTCTCTTTCCCTTCTCCCTTCCCTTTGACGCTTACAATGTGTTCTTTCAGTTGAAATCCTTAGAGGAAAATCCTCTAGTTGCTTTACAAGTAGACGGAGAAAGAGAACAAAATTATTTAGGGTAATAGGTGTGCACTCACATCCATAAGACTTGTGATTTCTCCAGTGACCAGAAACTGGCTTAGATGCGCAAAATGTCTTACATAGTAGATCAATTAGTGTTACTGGGAGACTTGATTTCTCTTAGGTCAATTCTAAGCTTTTTTGCTGACTTGAGTAGCTTAATGTCTTTGCATCCTCTTATGATTCCTTTCTATAAAAGAAACCATTTTGCTGTGTCATGGCATGCTTGCATGTTAGAACAGAGCGTAGCATGGAAATGCTCTAACTAGTTTAATTGAGCCACATCAGGTACCAAAAGCTTCTAGCCATGACAGCATGGATCTCTGCATGATTATTTACTTCTCCCCTCAAAAGATCTGCAGTGCTGCAGTCAGGCTCATGTGCCAGTTTCACACTGTTGGGCAGCTAAAAATTCCACTACATCGCTCTCATTCCCCCACCACAAAAGAACAGAGGGAGAAAATATTGTGGGGGAACAAGGAGGAAGCTCACAGGTTGAGATTGGGGAAGTTTAATTAAGGAATGAAACAAACCAAGATCAACAAAGGCTCTGTGGAAGCAGACAGGAAACAATTATTCTCTAATTCCCACTTGCAGGTAATATTCAGCTGTGTCTTGGAAAACAGGGCCTTGAAACACATAACAGTTATTTGGGACGACAGCTGTTTTCATAACCAGAGCTGCCCATTCCACTTCCCCTTCCCTAGCTTTTGTTGCTGGGTATGATGCCATACAGTTTGGAATATCCTTTGATAGGCTGAAGTCAGCTGCCCTGGTCGTGTTCCCTCCTCCCCTTGCCTAATTGCGGTCTCCTGGCTGTGGGGGTCAGAGAGAGACTTGGTGCTGTGCCAGCCCTGCTCAGCCGTAGGCAAGCCATCACTGTGCCATCAGCACTGTTCTGCAGGTGCAGAGCACAGTGCTACATGGGCTGCTGTGGAGAAAGTGCACACCAACTGGGGCTTATAATCCTGCTCTGGGAGGAGCCCACGTGGATTGGTGGCTCCAACTCCTGGCTCAACACAGAACTACTGAAAACCAAACCCCATGTCTGAGGGCACTGTCCATACACGCCCTTGAACTCCAGCAGCTTGGGGCTGTGCCCACTGCCTTGGGCAGCCTGAGCCATGCCCACCACCCTCTGGGGTAGAGCCTTTCCCTAACCCCCTGACCCTCCCCTGACACAGCAGGTTTGTTTAGTGAAACCAAAAGAGGAAAATTAACAATAGCTGTACCAAAAGAAAGGTTAATACTTCCCCAAGGGTAAAAGCTCTGCATTTCTGCAACTTTCTTTACTCGCTGATAAATGTGACTTGAAAATAATGTGGATAAAAGAAAATACTAACAAAGAGATTATTTATGTCATGAATGGGAAGAAGTATACAAGTGCTAAAATAAGCTCATATTGACTAAGGAGTTAAAGCTCATTCTCACAATATAAACTGTGTTGGGTAATGATGTTTTGAGTGCTATTCTTTCACTTATTCCATAGTCATGTTGCAGTCACTGAGCACTGCTGTACTTCCTTGGTTTGGAAAAGGAGAGCATGACAGTTTAGTATGGAAGGACCATGGTATTAGTCACAAAGCACAGACCATTGAATCAGCTGTGGACACAATGTGCTTCTTTAAAGCCAAGTTGCTTCAAATTATGATGTTGAAATGAATCAGGGACTCATCATTATAGGCATATTCAAATTCTTTGTAAGAGTGTAATTAATATAGACATGGTTTTTAATTGTGCATTTGTCTATCCATTCAAGCTTTTCTGTGTTGCAGTACAGTAGCTTGTATGACTCTCTGTTCTGATTTCTGAGTTACATTATAAATGTTTGTCAATGGTTTGCGGGCGTTTGGCCTGGTTCTGTGACGAAGGGGATGGGGCACCCACGCTCTGGGAAAAGGGGAAAATGGTAAAGAGATGGCCCTGAGAGCAAAAAAAAAACAGCGGCAACAATCTGAGGAGAAACAAACTAATTTACTAAATAAGATATCAGAATGCAAATAACACACGATAATACAATATAATTACAATTTAAGCTGATAAAATCAATACAGAGAGAGAATGTCCCAAAATCAAGGTAGGTCTTACTCTATTACTGACGATAAGACGGCTGGAGAGCGAGGTGCTGCCAGGATGAGAAACGGGCGAAGAAGGGATGAGGTCTCGTGATCTGCAAGTTTTTATCTTTTTCCTCCAGCTGGAAAATGGTAACAGAGGAGCAAAGTACTGAGGGGACTGTAGTAGTCCTTCTCTTCTGAGAACCAGGTACATACACTACATGATGTTATGATGTGGAATACCAATAACCGAAAATCATAAAACCATGACAACGTTACCTGTAGTCCTTTCTGAAGGAATGGCAAAACATTTACAAAGCACCTCTGAGTGTAGATAGTAATGAGGGGGAAAAAAAGATTCCAATACCAGATTTCATTGAAGTTTGATTCAAGTTCAATTCAATATTAAAGTAAAGCATACTAAATGTCTATTTCTGCAGTGCTGTGTCTTACAGTGTTTCAGAGTATCATTGAGCATGCAATAATGGTAATCTAGATGATGCTGTAAATTGCCATTAAGACTAAAAATAAAAATCCCAGTAGTTTAGTTACATTTATGAAAGACCTTTTCTTTTTTCTGTAACTGATTAGAATAGGGAGTAGAAGGGAGATACTTCGTGGTTGTAGGTATGTGTATATAGATGATGAGGCAAAAAATGATAGTCCATAAATCACACCTACAGGTAGGTAAATCAGGATAGTATGAATATACAGGAGAGGTAGGTCTTATGCCTCTGGATTTGCTTGGAGATGACAGAATTTATGCACAGTCCCAGTTAGGCTGGGAGGAAAAAGGCAAATGTTAGTAGTGATTCTGCAGGGCATAAAGAACAAAACTGGAAACCTAATCATGAAACTGTGTATTAGCACACCATAGTTCAGTCTAGCACTTCAAAGACATTACAGAATAAAAAGAAGCAGGAAAAAGTGATAAGGTGTTACATGGCTGCTTTTCCACAAAGAGAAGAAGTAGAGATCATATAAAGACAATGAGTTGAAAGGTATTCTCATTTCCAGAAAGCTGGATATGATACTTGCTATCCAGCCATGTCATCATGCACCTCATGAGTACCAAATATGCAGATCAGTAAATGGTTAGACAGTTTCTTGAATGAAAATTGTCTATATGTATGAAAAATAGTGCTATGAATAAGCACCAGGAAAGATAGCTCTGAAATTGTAGGATACCAAAGAAGATGTGACTGTGGGGGAAGTACTGCTTTGCATTGTTCCTGTGGTATTATTTTCTTCAGTCACTTTTCAGCTAGTGCCAGAGGTGTGATGCTGTCGTGGTGTACCTTAGGTCTGAATCATACTGCTGCCATTGTGTTCTTGCTTGATTTCAGTGTGCTGGTCTGTATCTGGGCTGAAGATGAGTATGTTATTACCACCTCTGTTTCCTGCAGTGCTGATAGGAGTCTGAGTTGGAATGTTCCTGTATGCTGTAACTCCTGGTTTGTTGCATTAGAATCATAGAATGGCTTAGGCTGGATGGGACCTTAAAGGTCACAGAGTAACTATAGAGTAGAACCATATGAAGGACTTATTTCCATATCTTGCCTGCACGGATTGAGTCTGAGATGACTAGGGCAGCTCATATTAAAAACATTCTGTACCACAGTGTAAGAACTGAAGTGGAACATCAATGAATGCTTATGTTGGTGCACATTTGATGTTTTTGTTGCTTTTACCTCTATGCTTCAGCAGAGTCGTGCATTGAGGAAAGTGAAGAATGAGGAAAGCTGATGGAAATGGTCTCAACAGACTTGGGAAAGGGAGAGGCCAAGTTGTTGAGAGAATATTGTGGCTGATCAGTGTCAGAGTCTCTGCTGGAGTTAGTGAAAGGGAAAAGAGGGGGAAAAAGCACAAACTGATGCCTCTCAGGTGTCTTGTGGATTTCTGATATATGGCAAAATAAGCTGTGGAACGTGGTCTTTTTTTGCTTACAGAGGAGAACTAGAAAGCATTTAAAAAAAGGTAGCAAAAGATTTTGCTACTGTTTGATAGTGTGAATATAGAAGCAAGATGAAAGATGTAATTTTGTGAAAATAGAGCCTGTTTTTGAAATATTTTGCTTAGCTTGGCAGAAAGAGTCACTGCTCATTTTCTATGGTTTTTATTAGTGAAATAGAAAAATGTCTTGTTTATTTTATCTCTATTTTCTTATTACATATCCTTTACCAGAATCTCTGTTAGAATTTCTGTTAAGCAGGGAATAAAGAGCAATTTAAAGGAATAGGAGCTTTAGGAGTGATAGAAGCCCATGGCCCATAAATTAAGAACACAGTAGAGCTGAAGTGCTTATTTCTTGACTGTTAGCAACTTCACATCTAATAACCAGAACTTACTTTTTCTTTATAAGTTCTAGGGTTGTGTCCCAGGAATCTTGACTGCAGCACATCACTGGAAATAAAAGTAAATAACAAAAAAACCTACTGGGTTCATCTTATTGATGGCTGGAAGTAAAGCAGAGCAGTAACTGAAGTTACTGGTATAATCTGAGCAAATAGCTCAGTTTTCAGGTAGAAACTTTTTTCAAATTAAAAGTGTGTTGTTTAGTCAGTAAGCAGGGGTGCTTTTCTGACTCGATCAAAAGGAAGAAGGGGAAAAAAGGAAGAAAAAAATGAAGGTTGCTTTCTTGAATTTTTTTCCTCACACACTGGAAAAATGTTTACACCCAAACAGACACAAGCAGTGTCAGTATTACTTTCGATATGGGGGATAAATTGCATCTCTAGTTGTTTCTATGTCCATCTGAATTGTTAAAAAATGAAATGAAATGATTGATAAAGGTAAACAGAGTGAGCAGACTTTCTTCTTTGAGCAAGTTTCTCATTTGGGTTGTTTCAGCTCTGCTTGCATCTCAGCACACATGGTGCTGTCTTAAAGCGATGAATTCAGTATGGCTTGCAGTCCCTACTAGTGTTAGGACAGCACGTATGCTTTGAGTCATTGTGACCCTCTCACCTTCAGAGCTCCCTATTCAGTACGTTCCACAAGTGAATATATTTTTAAGATATAATAAGGACATGGCAAACTTAGATTTAAAGTATCCTATATGCATAGAGAATTTAGTAGATGGAAATTGGATTTCACTAGAAATGCTTTGAAAAGCTGAGGGAAGGTATTAATGCTTTGTAAGTATAAGGTGTTTATCATTAGTTCCTGGATTTTACTGAGTTACCCTAGGAAGAGGGATTAATAGTAGTAACCAGCAGTATAAAACATTTTCTTCTTGAAAGTAGTAGATATTGCATTTAATCTTCAGCTATTTTTCTAGGGAATTTTGGAGGAAAAAAGAATTCTTATTGCACTAAACTGTGACTGCAAAACTATGGTGACATGAGCTTTCACAGTAAACAGGTGAATACATAATGCATTTACCTTTTCCTGTACGTGTTTCGTGTGCGCTGGTAGTAGTTGAACATCTTGCTTACACTGGCTGTCAGCATCAAGCAAATGCTGTGAACTGTTTTCTTGATGTGCTGATGCTACTTGCTGTTGTTACTTGGCACTTTCAAGGTGTTAATAAACCATACTTGAAGAGCTGTCAATTTTTACTATTAAGGCTTTAATTTTTTACTAATTGAGAAAATTGCTGACCCAATTCTAAAATTTACAATAGAAGAAAATATATTTCCTTCTGCTGAAGAGTCCTAGAGTTGGAAAAAATAATAAAATTGCATCATGTAGTTGTTCAGTGTAACTCAGTTTTCCTTTCTCAGTTTTTTTTAGAGATCCTCAGTTTTCCTTCTGCTCTGTAGCTGGTATCACATACCAATTTGATATGTGGAAGTTCTCTATTACTTACAAGAGTTCTTACACATAGTGTAACTAAATGACAATTTTAATCCCATGAATTACAAATTCCAGTGACTAATCCATTTATACCTCTTATTTTTCTTCTGTGTAAACACTTTTTTTTTTTCTTTTTCTGTCAAATTGTTCCAGTCACCCAAGAGCTAAGTTGTGTGGCCCCTGTTTGGGTGCATAATGCTCCAAGAGTTTGGCTACAGATTTAACACCGAGTACATTAGCAAAAAGACCTCTCCATGTTCACATAACAATTAGATGTGACTGGTCCCATTTATAAAACTTCCTGTCTGTTTCTGTGCATCACCTTCCCCTGCACCAGTTTCCCTAGTTCCATCAAACTTTCTCAAGGGTCATAGACTTTTGCACTTTGCAGCTGTATCAGTTGCAGAGTCCCTGGATGCCAACCCATCAGTGTGATTGACTGGGCTTATTTTTTGGCTTTGCCTTAGTTATGTGTGCCTGTGAGATTTGTGGCTCTCTTTTGTCTAATGTCTTAGAGAAAAAAAGCATTTTGACAAACCTTTCACAATTAATGTGACTGATCAGCTTTCATTCATACTCCCATTATTCTTCCCTTTAGGTTTGCGTCTCTCTAAATTTTGTATTCAAGACTTCTTCCATTTATTATCCCTTTTTCATCTTTTCAAAAGGACCATAACCAGATACCCGTGTAAGAGCAGATGCTTTTTGTCCGCATACCCTTACAAGTATCTCAGTACCTTAAATGAAATACTTTGGGACCATTTGGTTTTTTATGGTGAAGTTACAATCTCTGTAACATATATGGAACTTCACTGCTACAGATTGTGCTGTAACATTTTTTTCTTTCTAAATGCAGAATTCAAATTATCTTTGCAAATCTCAAGACTCCAGTTTTTCTAGAAATGATTTGATACTAAAACTCATGCCTTCTGTTCTAAACTGTTGGAGAACCAATAGATTCTTTGAAGTGATTGTAAATAATATATTAAAGCAAAGAAGTTAGTTTTCAGTAGATCAGACGGTTGAAATACAAAGCTCACCCCTGTCCTGGTGATCATCTTTTTTTTTTTTTTTAATGGAAGTTTAGAGGCTGAAGTACACTTACTGCAAGTCCATTTGAAGTCCTATTTCTGTTTATTACAGATCTGAGCTCAAATTTGTGTATCTGTTTTGTAACTCCTGATTTTTTTGTGTTGAATGTGCACAAACATGATTATACCGTCACAGTGAATGTATGCAATTTATGTATGCAATCTTGTGCATAACACTACATTTAGGGGGTTCTGCTCTGGTTTTAAATTACAGCTTAATTGCCTTTCTTTATTTACTGACAATGTAATGATTGTTGAGTGTATTGAATTAATTTTCTTCTTTTAATAGTACAAGATCTGCTTGGAACAACATAAGATTGTATAATATACTCAACACAATACCCACCCTTCTGCTCCTCCCCTGTCCTCTCCCCCCCCCCAAAAAAAAAAAAAAAAAAAACCAGCAAAAACAATAAATCCAAACAAAACCACTGTGTACCACATTAAGTATATGGGAAAACTTGAACAGTCACTAGGGTATGACCACAGGGGCATGTTTACTCAAGAAAAATAGTAGTATTTTCTAATAAGAACATTGTAACCTTTTTAAGATTCAGTGAAGGAATAGTTGAAGTTTAACTTTATCATCTTTGTATGTAACTGCTTGCTTTCTTAAAGTATTTTACTGTGTGTTTTGCAGTCCTTGAAATATCTTTTCTGATAGTTGCACAGGATTGAGTGTTTCTGGAAAAGCAATATATCACCTCCCAAGAAAGCATTATATATTTAAAAAAAAAAAATTGAGCAATGTTCTTGTGTGAGCACACTTATATTAATTCTGGCAGTGTGGGTATTTCCATATATGAAAATGAGTGTACGTGTATATCTGAATTGCAACTAGAAAGAGATCAGCACTCTTCCATGCAAACGTGGCCTTCATAGAAATGAGATGAGCAGCAGAGCTTCTATGGGAGTGAATCCTTGCGTGGCTTGGGTTAAAAGGGGCCTTAAAGATCATGTAGGTCCAGCCACCCTGATATGTGTAGGGTTACCAACCACTATGTCAGGCTGCCCAGGGCCCCATCGAACCTGGCCTTGAACCCCACTATGGACGGGGCATTTGTGTCTTATTCAGGCAACATTTTTCCATACCTCACCATCCTCTGAGTAGAGAATTGCTTCCTAATATCTAAGCTAAATCTCCCCTCTTTTAGTTTAAATCCATGCCCCCTTACCTTATCGCTATCTGTCCCTGTGAACAGACAGTATCCCTTTTGTTTGTAACCTCTCTTCAAGTATTGAAAGGCTTCAATGAGGTCTCCTCAGAGCCTTCTCCTCTCCAATCTAAACAAGCCCAGCTTCCTCAGCCTTTCATCATAAGATGCTCTCATCATCTTCATGGCCCTCCTCTGGACCTGCTCCAATAGCTCTGTGCCTGTCTGAATGGACCTCCAGATTGGTACCCATGAAGGTAGAGCAGAAGGGGGCAATCTTCTCCTATTTCCATGCTGTCCTCTCTTTTGATGCAGCTCAGGATACTCTTGGTCTTTAACTTAACGTAGAGAAAAACTTCTCCTCCCCCTCTTGCCCTGCCTATCCCTTTCATTTCAATCCCATTTTGTTCTCATCCTGTCAAGTTTGCATCTCTTTTAAGTGTATTTTTCTTATTCTTACTGCAACTTTTAAAATACTTCTGCTTTTAAGTTTGAGTGTGAAGAATTAAATGTCTCTAGTACACAAGAGTTATAAGAATAGATTATCTATAATGATATTTTTGTGGAGAGGACAGAGCCTGCTGCACCATTCTTAAGACTCCTCATGAATTATGTGCTTTGTTGAAATGAGCCAAATCCTTATCATAATTGGATGGATCTGTGGGTATGTTACTTCAGGAACTTGAATAATTATCTTTTTTTTCTTCAGTTTAACAGTGAAAATTTTAAAAGGCAAAGAAAAAAGCATAGCAGCAATAATAATAAAAATAAAATAATCCTTTTGGTAAAACTGAAACTTTTATTTCAAAGGATGGTTGGCCTGAAACCATCCGTGACTGGTTCTTTACTGAGTTGCTCTTACAGAGAGAAGCTTGTGTTTTCTCATCACTTATGTTCCAAACAATCTTCCTATGCATTTGTCTCTAATGAGTATTTCTGACAGATGGGGAAGTGTTATGCTATTTTCTTGTACGTAATGTGGCGCATAATATTGCACATAGACCTTTAAATTTTCTGTACAGATTTAACTCTGATCACTGCAGTAAAATACCACCTTATTTACAATTAAATGAAAAACCTCCTAGTTGTCAGACTTTTCCAGACAAGCATTTTAAATGTCAGAAACCAGTTGTTTGCCTCATATTCAGCGGTTACCTGATAGTGTTTGTTTAGTGTTTGCTGGCAGGGAGCAAGGGATGGAGGAGGTAAGGTGACATCATGAAGCAGTCTAACTTGCGAGTCTTGGAAGATGCAGAAAACTTCAGCCTTCCACTAAAGACCAGAGGAGTTGATGGCAAATATTTAAAATGCAGTTAAAGGAAAAAAACAAAACAAAACCAAGACAACAACAAAATACAATCTATAGCTTGATATTTTGGAAATTGGTTTATTTGCTGTTAAGATGCATGTAACTAAGTGAATCACCAAGGTTATAGATACTCTAGCATGCGAGCTCTATGGCGCATGTTCATCATCTTGGTCCCGCACTGAGAAAGCAATAAACATCCTGTTAAAATATCAGTTTTCTGATTTGTTAGGAGATAGACTGAAATACTCTTTGTTTCCACACACAAACGTTACAATTTCTATTGTTACAAGTTTGACTTTTTCTTTCATTTTAGTAATGTTATTTGAAGATGGGGGGGAAAATAATTTCAGAATCTGCATGAACCTTAAGTGGTATTCTTGAGAAGCACTCTGTATAGAAGCTCTTCTCCATGGTTTTAATGCTTTATACATAGTAAGGATTTCAGCAAAAAACTTTGTAGTAGACATGCATGTGAAAGCATATAATAAACTTAATTTTAAAAGAGCACAACACAAACGTAATGGATAACAAAGAACAGAGTGTTAGTAGTAACCAGATGGAAACTATATACTTGGGAAAGTATGACTACATGATCATAAAGGACCTTACAGATTTTTTTTGCTCAGCTTGAGTTGCTGCACACCTGCCCCTACTATATGGGAACAGCCTGCAGAATCCCTTATGGGGGCAGGGACACCGGTGCAGAGATCTCTGCCTTGTTAGTCTTAGGAAAAATGTATGTGTGTTTGTGAACATACTGGTGGTTTTACACTGGTGCTACTCCTCAGAGGAACTGCGGGAGAGAAAAAGCGATGAAAAACTCCCAAAGGTTGGGATAATGACAAGGAGGTTGCTCACCAATTACTATCATGGGCAAAACAGACTGAGCATAGGGAAATAAATATAATTTATCACCTATTACTAAGAAACTAGAGAAGTGAGAAACTGAGAGTGAACTAAAATCACCTTCCCCCATTCACCCTTTTCTACCTCCTCCCACTGATTGGTGCTGACTTAGCTCTGGCAGTGATGGGTCCTTTTGGCTCTGCTGTGACACAGTGCTGGGCTCTGCTCACAGAGACTCCCCTCTGCAGCTTCCCACTACCAAAGCCTTGCCATGCAAGCCCAGCGAACATACAAAAATGTGCTGAGATTCATGTGGTGTGCTTGTCAAAAGAGCATGCTAATGTTATTACAAGTGCAAGAGTGGAGTCCAAAACTGATTTTATTTATGTTAAGGTAAATAAATGTCAGAATACTAGAAAGCAGATAACTGGAAGCCATATACGTTTGTTTATTTTTTTGAAAAGCAAAAAACCACTAAAGTAAGAATCCATCTCCTCCCCCCTGCTTTCTCTTCTGGTCTGTAGCAATTAACAATCGTGCTCTCCTGTAAATTAAAGCATGTGGTATGTAACCATACTCCTCCTGTCTGAAGAGTGGATCTTACTGGGTGCAGTGCGTGCTATTTCTGATCCTGCTTCATGTTGCTGTTAGCAGGATGCAGGTATTTGATCTGAACTGTGATGTGTTTGGCATCATGTAGCACAGTGCCATGAATTACTGCTGCATGACAACAGTTCGTGGTGTGAATTTAGAGTTCAGTAAGTGATGTGTATCTCTCAGGGCAATACTTGAGAGCTGAGGACAGGAGAAAAAGGGAGATGAAAGACAAAGTAAAGTACATTCACCCAGATATTGCTACTGTTGTGGTTTAGCTTTTCCCCCATGGAATATTCATGGAGAAATAGTAGTTCTGATGCCAAGCATGATGCAGCTTTTCTTAGAGGCCTGCTGAAATCATTTCATATTTCCCACGTAACCCAAGGTTTACCATTTGCATGGTTGTTTGGAGCTATTCAAGATAATGAGGATGAGCTTATGAATTCTTGCACGAAATGGTATAGCATCATGTGAAATCAACCGATGTTTTCCATGGATTTGCAATTATGGTTTGATTTATAATCAAATCCATAATATTTAAAAGTTAATTATGGAATAACTGACTTCAGTGATCCTTGTAGCTGCCATATTAAGCATACCTTAGCTGATTTAGCAACATCAAGAATTAGCACGAAAAGGCAAAGCAAATCTTAATGGCCAGGATTTAAAAATTCAACAAACAAAAACATATTTTGTTTTTAATTGAGAGTTTGAGTTCAAACTCTGTGCTAGCAATGTATAATGGCAATTTATATTTTTCTAATAAGCGATGCATGTTTTTTCTGCTTTGATATGCACAATTGCATGTGAAGTTGCAGACTGGTGTTCCTGTCAGTTTTATTAAAACTATAAGTGAGCCAAATATAAAAACCTCTTAAAATTTATATAGCCTTAGAAAAATGAAAATGCAGTGTCATAGTAGGACATCAATTCAGTTATAGAATTGAACAAGAACTGCTGTTCTATCTGAACTAAAATTGATCACAATTGTTAGACTCTCACGTAAACAAATTGAATTCAGGAGCTCTTACCCAGAAAGCCTGGTTACTTTTTAAAGCCATGTTACATGGTGTGCTTATTCTTAATACTTAAAAGCACAAATGCTGCTCTTAGAAACCATGTAGAAGCAAAGCTTTGCTAATTTAGTTTGTGGAGTTTGGCAGCTATTATTATTATTATTATTTTTAATGGAGTTATTTAAGAAAGTTGAAATCTAGAATCAACTTTCTATCTAGAAAGTTGATTGCAGCTGCTCAGCAGAGGATTTCTATCTCCTAAAGCATAATCAGAAAGCTTGGGAATGATTTTGTTAGGAGAGCAACAGAGTAATAGAAGTGAAAGGTGTCGCTAAGCTGCTTCCTACTTCGTACATTTCCTACCTGATGTCATGCTTGGGACCCCACAGTCTGTCGTTGAGGTAGGAAAAAGGTACAACAGCTGCACTGTGCCACTTTCAAAGTTATCTGTAAGGCAATCTATATAAATAAACAGTGTAACGACATAGCTTTACTTCCAGAGAAAACTATCATATAGTAGCAGAATAAAACTATTACGTAGAAGCTAAGAAGCTGTCCTGATATTTATGCTTTTACAAACACTAAATCCTACATCATTCTTGAAGCTTGCTTAGCAGTTCACATACGCAGGTAGAATTAGCAGAATAACAACATCATATTGCTGCTGAAAGTTTTTTTTTTCTTTTGCAAAATGAGAGGCAGACTGTCTGCTATGTATTGTTCTGCAATTGTCCTTAACGTGCTACATGCAATTCTAAGGAACATTAAGTGAGATTTAGTCTGTCTGTCTTCTCACATGCTGGATTCTCAAAAAGGAAAGAGAAAAAAATTCTTATGATGCTGGTGTATCTGATTACTCAATTTTCTGCAGACAATTCTTCAGCTGAGGAAAATGCTTGTAGTTTCACTACATTTTGACACCGGCAGAATATCTTGTAACCCGGGTTATGTACTTTGTTGATCTGAGAACGCATGAAAGCACAAGATATGCTGGAGGGTTAACGATGAAAATGGCTGTTTAGTAAGTGTCTTAAATTGAAAGACCCCAGTGTTAAGTTTTACATTTCTGTCTCTGAATTAACTATAGATTCTTAGTGTGATGGATGTGTATTGGTATAGGTAGGGAGATCAGTTTTTGTCCTTATTCCAGTGCTCAACACTGGAATACAGAAACAGCCCCCACTTTTGATTAGCCCATGCTCTCGTCTGATTATTTTGAATGAAACAAAGAGAAATGTGTTTTAGCATCACATACACCATGCTTTGTGTCCCCATCCGTTATCTCCCTCACCTCCCTAAAAACATATTTGATTAATTTTTTGGTGCATGTCATCAAAACTCTATATGTGAGTATTAGGGGGTTAAGCTGCTCTTGCAAATAAGCAAGCTATATTTGTAGTTGTATGGCTCTGAGAGGGAGCTAGGTATGCTAACTAACAGATTGTCCAGCACTTACTGTAATATTCTGAAGGTACGTGAATAAAAGAGGTTTTATGAAAGTATGAGAAATGCCAGGGTGTGGTTCACAGGAAAGAAGCTTTGATTCTTTTGAAGCTAATGGAAATGTTGTAATGGATTTTAGAGAGCAGACTTGTTTGTTTCAGACTTGTAAGAGTGACAGTCCAATTCGGGCAATATTCTGACTGCCCTAATATTGATAGCGGTAGTTGTACCAGAATTTCATAATGGAAAATTGTGATACTGACTTAAGGGTTAGAAGATTGTCTAGAATGTTGTTCGGAGGCTGTGTCACACTAAAGCGTGACGCAGTCTATGTGACATGGGAAAGCCCAACTAAAGCACTGAAAAGTTAGATCATAAAGTATAAATCTTACTCTACTTACTTGCCTTTGGTTGTTACTGCTTACAAATCTAATGAGATTGGCTGCAAAATTAACTTTGTGTGGAGGGTCCATAAAATAAACAAGAACAAAGTAATGGTAGGTGATTTTTATTCAAAGCGCTGGATTTTATTAGGATGTGTCTTTCCAGTCTGATTAGAATTTTAAACATACTTGGGAATTAAGAAGAAAGGAAAAACTGTTGCATTTAAACAACAATAAAAAGAGCTCCAGAGCAGCAGCTTCTTGGAGAGAACGTTTTGACCTTGAAATGATAAAAACCAGAACTGTAAAACAGAAAATAATCCTGCTATTAACGAAGAACTGTAACATGGTATTGTGTGTAACAAAGCAAAAACAGCAAAAGAAGAAAGAAATAAGCAGATAAGAGGACAACAGTAGTCAGGCACAAAGATCTATTAAGTAAAAGTCTGTTGGTTTTTTTTTTTTTCCTCTCTAATACAGTTTGTAAGTTTGTAAGATTTCATTTTGGATTCATTATAAGCTACCATTTAAAAAAAAAAAAATTGAGGGCCAAGAACCACTGGCAGCAGGAAATGTTATGAAATGTTTCTGTAGTAATTGTTTTAGATTCCGAAGTGCCTCAATTTAAACTTGTATTATATCACAGAAATGCTTTTTACTGGCATTGCAGCAAAGGATACAAGACTGTGAAATGAAAAGCGCTTCAATTATTGCATTAAATAAAAATGAAATCTATCACAGCCTTGAAATTTGTTATAATGAAATCACTCAAATGTCTCTGAGACTCGCCAGAATCTGTGTTATAATGCGGATATTGATTTCATATAGTTATGAACTAGGAGAGTCCCTCAGGTTCACTTAAGAAAACTATGCATAAAGACTTAACTACCAACATAAAGTTAGCCTGTATCTGCAGGTTACTTTTGCTATTTTAAGTTTGGATTCAGAGGAAGATATGGAAACAACATCATGATTTAAACATGATGTTAAATTCAACATCTCACCTCCTGTAAGCAGCTAGTGGGAAACTGGCTAGTGGGAATACTGCAGTGTGTATCATGTTCCTTAAGAATTGCTTCTGTGTTAAAATGACTGAGATACTTCACACACTTGATGTAGTTGTGTATATATATATATTATTATATATTGTGTGTATATATATGTATACACACACATACGTATCTTAAACTTTTATCTGTTCTGATTGTTTGAAGTAGGGCTTGTAACAGTACGGTCAGCACGGTTTAAAGATTGGGCTAATGGTTACTCAGGGTTTGCACATTTTGTTAGGTGTGTGTGTCCACTCATTGCTGCAAAAGCAGAGAAGATGGCTGGGGTGATTTTTGACCAGTGTGAAGACTGTGTACAATCAGTTAAGATGACAGCCTTTGCTATGAGATTGAGGGGTGTTCAATCTCTAGGTATTTTGAGTCACTCTTAACATCTATGAAGAAAACAAGCATTTTGTAACAGTCGTATGTTCTATGAAACTTTGCTGTTTCGTAGAACTTTGCTTGCTATGCTTTTGCATACCCTGATACGTATTTGTATAATTTTCAAAAGTGGTAAATATTTTGTCATAATTTTTGTTGAAATCTTTGTTGATCCAAGTCATATTTATTCCATAAGCCACAGGTAAAAAAAAATAAATAAAAAATGAGGATATCTAAAAAAATATTAGCTGTGTGCAAAATAGTAGTTTGTGTTATCAGCTGATGTATACTTTGTGCTCTGTGTTTAGTGTATTTCCTTGTAATAATGGTATGAAATAACAGCTATTTCTACAGTGTTCAGCTGGTGAGTTACTTCTAAGTATGCTACTCTACAGAACTCTTCTGCAGAGTGAAATATCAGTTCTCTTGCATATTCCAAGGGCTAAAGCTATACCTCTGCTTTCACCATCCGTATGTTTTACTAGTGGACTTCATTTGAAATACCTTAATATGATGTCAAGATTTATGAGGTTCTGCGATATATCCTTCTTTGATTTTCTGAGGATTGACTGAAAGATCAAGTGGTCAGGACTGGTTTTAACAGGTTGGTTACGAAAGGTTTTACGAAAGCTCTTTCCAAGCGATCTCCAGTTTGTGCTGCAAGTTGTCCCACTCGATATGGTCCCGTTGTGCTTGTATAGATACTCAGATCTTGAATTTAGGTTGCAATCACCAATGTCAGTTTGTCTTAAAACTTTATATGAAGTCCTGGTACTACTTAGCTGGTTTTGTTTTCAGGAAACCTCAGACATTGACAGCATACTAAGCAATGCTGGAAACATCTATAGCATGTTTGATCAAATCAGATGATGATGTGTTTGTCCCTTTAAAGGTATTAAATGAAAAATGCGTGCATTAATCCATTGCAGCCAGTAATGGTTTTGTGGGTGTTTTTTGGTTGTGTGAGGGACTACATATCAAGTCCAGAATTGTCAGCGTCGACGTAACCATCAGGAGAAGAGCCACAAGGAAAGACTCAATACGTGTATTCCTTTTCCAGAACGTTACTTAATACGCAAGCTTAAAAAATATGCCATCTTAATTGAGGATTTAAGCAAGGGAAGAAAGAACTGCATACAGAAATAAATAACCAAGCCAGTGGCTCTGGAAAACAAAAAGCATTTTTTTCTCCTTGGGCATCTCTTAGATGGGGTACCTTTTTATGCTCTTTTAGTACTTGTTCAGAAAAAATCTGGAGCCGTGGCCCATGTTTTGAAATAAAAAAGCTGTGAAACTGTAGTAGGCATCTAGCCCACTTCTCCTTTTAATTTATTTTTATTTTTGAGAAATTTACTTGCAGGTTTTTGCATTGGTTATTTAATGTTAAAACAAAAGATGTAAGTTTTAGAATTTATAGAATGGTTAATCTTAAAATGTTTTGGTTGTATGAGAGTAATAAAGCATCATAAAAGCATAAGCACAGAATTCTTGCTTGCAAATGTGGGTGTTGAATAAATATTAAAGTAGTTCTGGTTGTGATTGTAAAAGTAAATATTTCTGTCACATACTGAACACTGCACCAAGTGTTTTCTTGTTGTAAAATATGGCTAGAGGAAAGTTTTTTAATTTTTAATTTTGAATCAATAGTTATTTTGTAGTTTAATTTCGTAATACCTCTTAACTACAATAAACATGACCTCTGTGCTGTCATCCTTTAGGAGTCATTTTAGAAAGAGAAATCAGTGTTTTTCCTAGCCTCCTTTTATTCTGGTGTAGCCTGTATACAATACAAACTGCTGAAATTACTCTCGTATTTATGCTAAATGAAATAATAGCACAGCTTTTTTGTAAGGGAAACTATCCAACTGTAATTTTCAGGCTAATTGTTAGGAAACTTCCAGTATTGCAAAAACATTTGTTTTGCCAAGCTTTAACTTTTTTGGGTCTAGGTGATTCCAAATTAGAGATGAATTATATCATCAGTATTCAACTACTGTATTTCACAGCGTTTTTATTCTTGAACAGGTTTATAATGGGAAGGTTTTTCAGACCTGTGTGTTCCTATTGCTAAATCAAACAAAAAAAAAGCTACTTGAGCAAACACTGAAGTACCATCGCTTTCTTATTACTGTCTATTTTTGGATGTGATAGCAGATGCAAATTATTATTATTATTATTATTATTATTATTATTACTTTTTTTTAAAACCTCACTAAAATATCCCATTTCTCTGGCAGCCCTGTAACATAGCAGTGCACTGTTAGGGCCAGTGGATTACATTCATCTCTCTAGTGCCCTCTAATAATCAGAGTGCAGGAACTTTCTTCAACAAAAACATTTATGCAGTGTTTGGTCTTGCTTATTAGATAATTTTAAATATTTAATTTCAGGTATTTAGAATGTACTGAACTGTGAGACATCCATCTCCATACCAAATGGTGTAGAAATTGAGCAAATATATTGAAAGTTTCTAGGAAAGAAGGTGAGGCTGTCTGAGTTTCTCTCCTGCAGGTGTAAGAATTGCTCTTGTTCTATGAAGTTCCCAAAACAATGCTGAGTAATCAACATTCCTATCTGTTGAGCTGAGGCTCATCTATCAAAAAGAGAGGAGAAGACGACCTTCTGAAATCTGATGACTGAAGTATTTAAAATTTCTGAGGATGTATATGTGCAGCTTTGCTTTATCAACTGCTATTAAATATCATCCAGAGTCTAGTCAATGAATTAAAGGCAATTTACAATCATAAGTGAAATAATTAATGGCCAAGAAACAGAGTCCAAGGTACTAATTTTATTTCTGTTTTGTAAAATTTAATCACAACAGATGGGAATGAGGAATATTTTTTAGATAGTTTTTAGATTTTTTCAGTGTGCCACTGAAAATGCAGGATATTGAATTGCATTGAAAAGAATGCACTATTAATTAAAATCAATGTGTAATTTTTAGTGAATATTTTTATTCATTTTAAAATTCAAGTTGCTTTAAATTCAAAGTAAAATAAAGTAACTTGTTGCAAACAGCAAAGTAGTCGGCACAGATTCAGGAACCAATCCTAGACCTAAAAACACTCGGATTGTGAGTGTTAAAATATTGACTCCTTTGGAAATATTTAACAAAGAACATTGATATATTGCCCTAACTAGATTAATATGCCAGTAATCATGCATGTATCATACAAGTAGGTGTATTCCTTCCTCTGTTATATGCGAACACTAACTTTCTTGGTCAGAATATCAGTATAATCAGTATTACTGTCTGTTGTAAGACTGTCATTCTAAAATTTCAACATAAATGCAGTATGTTCTCCTGTTACTCCTGTTCCTGTACATCAATCTGATGCTGCCAGTGTTATCTTTCTACATTTTGCAATAAAATCTGAAAGCAGAAGGCAGAGAAGTGGTTTTTTGGCTGTTTCTCTAGAGGGCTTTCAACTCATGCATAGTTTTCACAGGGATCAGCTAGAAGCTGTTAAATTTTAATTTGAATATCTTAAAACAAGAAAGAACTTGTCTCAAGAAAAATTTAAAATATGAATAAATGAAGTATTAAAGGTACTTGGTGCTGTCATGTGGAGAATGCAAACCTATTGTTCTGTTAAAGGTATCATTGTGCTGTTGGAATGTTTCTTAGGTATGCAGTGACTTGAGAGAATTCACAGCACGTTCCATTTTCAAAAGGATAATTTACTGCCATAGTTAACTCGAGAGGCTATGTACTGCATAGTTAAAATGTGTGCATAGTAGGAATGATGATGATGACAGGGAGTAAAAATATTCTTAAGAAGCTTTCGTGTACAAGAAATCTACAAATGCAGATTCATCAGCACAGCATTTACTATACAGGATGTGGAGGTATGGGATGAGAGAGAAAATGTTCCCGATGTCAATAGGTTAACTCGTAAGTTTGCATGCATTAGCATTTTTGCTGTTAATACTTTCTGCATTTAAATCAATGATAGCTAAGGTCAAATTTCTTAGTTTGAATCAGTTTTACATAGCTAATATATATATATATACGCATGTTAAACTTTCCAGACCTTGCTTCATTTCAGGTGTGAAATCATAGTTGAGTCTACTAATGTTAGATAAACACACTGATTGAGGGCTTAGGCTGAAGCAACTGCTCCCTCACAAAGTCATCACACAACCATTTATCGAAGCACTGTCAGCTAGTTACTCTTTTGTCATTTAATTTATTTTGAGGTAGTGAATCTTTACTACATCTTACTACATTACATTGTCTTTTACATCAAGTAAAGCCAATACATGACAAGACAATGTTTAAAGCTGTGTTTTCTGCTGATAAAATACATGTAATTCCTTCTGAAGTGGAGAATCACCCAAGCAAATACAGACAACCAACGTGAGTGTATTAAGGCACTGGCCAAATATGAGAGCGTCAGGAAGTGAATCCAGAATAAACCAGCTCAGTGTTACATGGTCTAAGAAAAACCTGCCAGCATCAGACATATGTCTGCTCTGCTCTTCCTCCTAACCCTTCAAGAAAATAAAGTCTTGTATATGCAGATTTCCTTATGAAACTATTTCTGCATGAAATAAATCACTTGCATTAGTGTTTCAGTTCAGGAGATGTGACGTGATCTTGCACCATGTCTCATCAGACAAGGGAAACTAGAAGCAATGGCAAGTGGAAGTGACAACTCCTGCCAGGCCATAGTAATACAATAGTGTTATCTCCCAGTAATAAGAACAATAATGTGTTTCATGCTTGTTAGTCCTTCTTTTAAACTTTTTACCTCTGATTTGATACAGAGTAAAAGTGGTATTAAATGTTATCTGTGCCAGAGTTGTGTCTCTTTCTGACATAAGCTGAAGAAGCTTGATTTTCAGAATTAAGACTACTTTTGCCCTCAAGTTTTGTGCCTTGATTGTCATTACTCTGGACTGATGCTGGTACTTAACAGGCCTACCAATTCTATTCAAGCTGTAAAGGAAAGACTAATACTACAGACATCCTGTGACATAGCGCCTCATAATGTCACCATGTTATGATGGGGTGCATTCATCATTGGGAAACCTTTTACGTTTGGGGATTGAAAAAGCCCCAAACCCAAACAACCTTCTTTTAGTAGGTTTTAGTAACTATAATGTCTACATTACAAGTATACAGTGCCTTCTTGTGAGGAAAAGGTAACAAGCTGGAGGAAAATGGAGGAGAGAGACAAAGTATTCTTACATACTTTGAGGCTTTTTTCTCAAATTAGTGACACTGAAATCAAGCAGTGCAGTGGTACATGCAAGCTCTAGCCATGCAGAGAATAGGGTGTTTATGTCTGCCTCTGGATATTATGAAATCGTGTGTTTTATTTCATGAACATCATTAATGCTTTTATTGTTGGAGTACCTACAAACCCTATTAATTAGACCATGAAACTTTTTTTTTTTTTTTTTTTTTTTTTTTTTTTTTTTTTTTTTTTTTGCTGAGCACTGTGTGATTGCTGATTATAAGCTTTTGGAGGTAAAGACTGGTTTCTGTTTTAAGTATAATTGAAAATAACAGATAAATGGGCAGAGATGTTCAGGATATTAAGCTACGTACCCAGTGTAATGTCAGGGCTCATTTTGTGGAAGATGATTTGCTCAGAATGCTACAAATCCAAAGTTGTCATCTCTCTTGATGATAGCTAAGATATTAAAATAAGTTTTGTCAAATCTTGTAGATGACAAGTCAAAACAGATTCCCGTTAGCTGTATGTAAACACAATACTGATGTTATTTATTATTTGTGCATTACTGTAAAAGAGAACTTTTAAAATAAAATGTGAGAGAGGTTGTTATGTGAAGGCCCTTCTAGACAGAAGAGTCAACACCTTGGAGAAAATAAATGGGATGCTGCAAGCTGTTTGGGCAGGTCAGATGTGGGTGCCTCTCTCAAGCGAAGGGAAGGCCACAGGGAACTCAACGGTGGCAGCGAACAGCTTCTTACTGAAGTTATTTTACAGAAAGAACCTGTGGTCGAGGTAGTAACATTTTAGGCTGAGAACTGCATTTACTGTACTTAAATTACATTCATCAAATTAATGGAAGAAAGCTTGTGTTTCAGAGGTGAGTTGATAAAAGAATCATGTGAAGTTCAAAACCATGCATAGAGATTCAATGTGGGAGCACTTCCTGCTCATTCCTTACCAGGTTTTCTTGCATCAGTAATCTTCTCTGTGGCTGCTTTCCAAATCTTGCAGACTTCTCAGTATATATTGGAGAAAAAATATATTTACCAGCTTTCTGATTTTTTTCAGTCTGACTACTGAATGTGCAGCTGAAAAGGCTAAAAGATCCCACTTGTTAAGAATTTTTTTATATATACTTATGTGCGTGTGTTTTTTTTCCAAGCTCAGTAAGGTCAGGGTTATTTAGCTTCCACTTGGCCTCCTCCTCTGAACAAGTAATCCACATTTCAAACACATTACAAAGCCAGGCTCTGATGGGAGAGAACAACAGAATTCTAGCACATTACTCTGACTTGACTGCACCGATTACAGGACAGGCATGAACAAAGTACAGCGATGCTCTTGGGAAGGCAGCTTCCCCATATGGATGTGTACTGCCGCCAGTGCTTTGCTCACTTTGCAGTCATCCTCGATAAGAGATCGGGAGCTACTGTGTCTCTGAACAGAAGTAGAACAGGGGGAATTTTAAAAATATTGATGTTTCCATCTTTTGTTCAGGATTTCATTGCAAGTTAATTACAATGGTTCTGCTAGATGTATAAGTGAATGTAAATTCCTTTTCCTAGCAGGAAAGGAATGGGGAGTGTGTATGTATATATATATTTTTTGGTATGGATATGTGCCATGGTTACTGTTGTTTTTCTGTGAGGACTAGAATATTAGTGTCTGCTGAGAACTATAGTTACGAACTAGCTGTTAGGCAATTATAGAATGTAAGAATGAGTTGAGTTGGAAGGGACTGCTTGGTCAGGTGAGCCCCATCAGCTGTCACCAGGTGTAGTTTCTTAAAGGATTGGGGCAGCATGGCTGGAAGACTGTGTAGAGGAAATGGACCTGGGGGTGTTGGTTGACACTCAGCTGAGCATGATCCAGCAGTGTGCCCAGGTGGCCAAGGAAGGCCAATGGCATCCTGGCTTGTATCAGAAATAGTGTTGCCAGTAGGAGTAGGGAAGACATTGTCCCTCTGTACTCAGCCCTGGTGAGGCCGCACCTCGAGTACTGTGTCCAGTTTTTGGCCTCTCACTGCAAGAAAGACATTGAGGCCCTGGAGCGTGTTCAGAGGAGGGCGACAAAGCTGGTGAGGGGTCTGGAGCACAGGCCTTATGAGGAGCAGCTGAGGGAGCTGGGATTCTTCAGCCTGGAGAAGAGAAACCTTATCGCTCTCTATAACTACCTGAAGGGAGGTTGTAGTGAGCTGGGGGTCAGCCTCTTCTCTCTTGTAACTAGTGACAGGACGAGGGGGAATGGCCTCAAGTTGCGCCAGGGGAGATTTAGGCTGGACATTAGGAAATTCTACTTTTCTGAAAGAGCGGTCAGGTGCTGAAACGGGCTGCCCAGGAAGGTGGTTGAGTCACCGTCCCTGGAGGTGTTCAAGAAACATTTAGATATGGTGTTGAGAGACATGGTTTAGTGGGGTTATTGGTGGTAGGTGGATGGTTGGACTGGATGATCTTGTAGGTCTTTTCCAACCTAGCTAATTCTATGATTCTATTTCCAGATTTGTAGAAGCCAAAACCTTGAGGGTGGTACCAGTCACACTTCCAATCATTCAGTTCATCTCTTCCTTCCTGAAATCCCTTCTCTGACTGGGAGGATCAAGGAGAACACCACTTGATCCCTTTAACATTGTTCCAAGGGACATACAGTCTCTTTATATTTCTGAATCACCTTGCTGCAGCATAATTCAATATAATTTTGCTGAAGAACACTAACTGTTCATTGAACTTCTGGTGTCTTTGGCAGCCAGATGAATCTGCTGCTCAAGAACAGGATCATATCTGTGTGCAGTTACAAGGTGTTAATAGACTTGTGAAGAAGTTTCTTAAATCCTATGGTTTTAGTGAAGGTAGAGTGCATATGGTAGCTAAGAGAGGTAGTCTTCTTAGCTACAGTTAACCTTTAACTACTTACTGCAGTATTAATTGGACAAGGAAGAATGTTGCTGAATCTACTTGTCAAAAAATGTAATTCATGTAACTTGAGCATACATTGTGGCAAGTAAGCAACAGATTCTAAGATCTTATTAAATTAATATCTATTTAATTTTTTCCCTCACAATTTTTATGTATTCACTTAATGATAATGTTTCTTAAAGAACAGAGATATGTTTGAACTCTAGGGATTTCTCTGTTTTGTCATTTTAATCATCTATTAGATCTCAGATATTTTTAACATAAATAGTTAAACTGGAAACGCAATAACCTATCACAGAAATGTTGTTGTTTTTTTTTTTACTGATTATAATATCTGAATTCTTTTAACATGGCTGCAGTACACCAAATTTATTTTAAAAGAAAAAAGGCAAGAGGGAAAACCTTTAGACAACCAACTGAATTTATAACTGTTACAAAAGAAGATGAGGTTTTGGTAGATTGCTTTTCTTTAGTTTTGAGTAGACACGTGTTAGTTTAAGTAAAAACAGGTTCTCATTCTGTACCTCTGTTATTAGACTTTGTATGTTCTCTATTAATTTCAACTCTTTAAGTGCACTAATGGAAGAAAATCTTGCTGCAATTTCAGCTTATACTCTACAGATACTGATCTGCACTTTTAAGTCTACAGTCATTTGCGTAAGATGTTGTATGTGAACAGAACACCTGAAAATGACTTTTAACGCAAGCCACTCTACAATTCTATGATTTCTGTTGTGTATGGCCCTAGAAAAAAATGAATATTAGACATAATTTACCTGAAAATGTAGCTGTAGATATAAGGAATACCAAATCTGTGTTATGGTGCTGTATTCCACTTTTTTCTTTCCTCAAGAAAACTTGGAACACATTGGGATCTTTGAGTCAGCTGAGATACAGATGAAGCCAGTTGAATGTGGAGTATGGCCAGCATTCCTCAGACTAATATTTTTAGTCCATTTTCTAGTCAGTGCATTTCACAGGAGAAAAAAAAAAATGATTACACTGATAGTAGTGCCCTTCTTGCAGAAAGCAGAAATGTTAGAATATTTCCATGGTGAATTAAAATGCACCCTTTGCTGAGCAATGAGAGGGAATTAAAGCAAATTCAGTAACTTCATTTTAAAAGCAACTGTGAGCTTTAATTGTCATAAATTCAGAACTAATTAAAAACATGTTGACAAAAATTGGACCAACAGCTTGTCATTTTCAAATCTAAGTGAAATGCAAAGTGCTTAGAATAAATTACCAGATCTGAATTCAACTCTTAAGTTTAGTACTTCTGCTATATGAAGGACGTCTCAGGATATTAAGGAGAAAAACAACAACATAAAAAACAACAACAAAAAAAACAAGTGAGGAAACACCACCACCACCACCAAAGTGTGAAATATCAGAAAATACTTGGTTCCGTGTGACTTATGTATTCCTGGAATTAGTGTCTAAGCTTTGAAATGTGAAATCTTTTTACAGCAAATGGGTCTAGTTGTGTATCTCAGCCCAATCTTAACTCCGTGTTGGATCAGATCTAGGCACAAACCATATCCTGTCCTCCCTTAGATCATATAAGGAGTAAAAAACCATGGAGATATGGTTTATAATGTCTAGCTACATGGAGGACCAGATGGGTCCCATGCCCAGGTTATTAAGGAAAGAAGATCACAAAAGGTGCTGTGGCATATAACTACCCCCTCAGTATCTTTCCATCTGCTCTCATTATAACTATGCTTAAATTAATGTAGAAAGAAACAGTAAAATCCACAGAGGTTTACTATTACTTTTTTTCCCAGGATTGATCAGTTACAAAAGCGTACCTAAGGGAAGGTATCACATCTTCAAAATATTTACACTGAAAAGCTACTGTACTTGTGCTACATCTATCCTATGGCTGAAATGTCTTCACACTTAGTCATTCACCTCCTTCTACTCATGAAGATGATAAATCCATTCTGATCAATGTGTACATACTTAAAATACAATAAAGGTAATACAGGGTGTTAAACACACTTCTGAACTTTGAAGTTTAGGCATTTTACTTAGGTGAGGTGGTTGTACTTGCATGATGTTGTTGCTATAGAGTGCTGAACATCACTGCCATGGAAATCTTAAAGTTCCTGAAACTAGCACAAAATATATGAAGTATTTCATAAATATAATCTGAAATGAATGTGCTTTAATTTTTACGCAGCTTTGGAAAAAGGTTTAAGTCTGTATTCTAGATGAGCCTGCAACAAGGATGCTCTGAAATATCAAAAGAGACTTCCTGTCTCTCAGAAAGATGTTGAAGGGATTGAGAGCAAAGTAATGTTCTTTTACATCCTCACAGGTTGAGGCTGGGACCTGGGAAGAAGGCAGACAGATCAGATGAATGATTGGCTGTGAGTCTGGCACCATACAAAGTATATCCAGATAGCAGAAAGACAAAGGAACAGAAGCATGCATGGTGGTACACATGGTGGAGGGCTGAGGAAGGCTTTTTGTTCCTTTTTTTTGTTGATTAAAGGCCTCAGAACATTTCATATTTTCTTTCTTTGTTTCTACAGGCTGAATTGTATGACAGCCAGCCACAACAGAGTAGGATAAAGCAATATCAGCTATGAGTAAAACTTAAGAACTTGGTTCAGTATCAGTTCTGCTTTATTTGACAACCCCTTGTGTGGAATGGTATTCTTTGCCCTGGGAATGGCAATTAAATTTTGGGGTCTGTGTTTGAGAAGTATTTCAGTGTATCACTGTCCCACTGAAATATTTGAAATATAATCTAAACATAGAAGTGTACTGATGTATTAGTATATTATGCTTTACCAGTGTGGTACCGTCTATGGTGTTTTGTCTGACTGAGTAGATGAGAGGAAAGCAGTGCATATTTTGCACCTTGACTTCAGTAAGGCTTTTGAAACTGTCTCCTACAACATTCTCGTAGGTAAATCTAGGAAGTGTGAGATAGATAAGTGGACAGTGAGGTGGATTGAGAACTGGCTGCCTAGCAGAGCTCAGAGGGTAGTGATCAGTGGTGCATGGTCTAGTTGGAGGCCTGTAGCTAGCGGTGTTCCCCAATGGTTGGTACTGGGTCTGGTCTCATTCAACATCTTCACCAGTGATCTGGATGAAGGGATAGAATGCACCCTCAGCAAGTTTGCTGATGATTCAAAGCTGGGAGGAGTGGGTGACACACCAGAGGACTGTGCTGCCATTCATTGAGACCTGGACAGGCTGGAGAGTTGGATAGAGGCGAGCCTTTTGAGATTCAGCAAAGGAAATTGTTGAGTACTACACCTGGGGAGGAATAACTGCATGCATCAGTACAGGTCAGGGGCTGATGTGCTGGAGAGGAGCTCCATGGAGAAGGACCCGGGTGTCCTGGTGGACAACAGGTTGGCCATGAGCCAACAGTGTGCCCTTAAGGCCAAGAAGGCCAATGGTATCCTGGGACTGCATTAAAAAGAGCATAGGCAGCAGGTCGAGGGAGGTGATCCTCCCCCTCTACTCTGTTCTGGTGAGACCACATCTGGAGTACTGTGTCTGGTTCTGAGTTTCCTAGTTCAAAAAAGACAGGGATCTCCTGTTTATATTATCTGTCAACTAATTTCTTAAATTACCTTCCTAAGTACAATGAAATATTTAAACTGAGAAAATTTAGTGTAACAAAGTTCATATCAGAATATTGGAAAATATATTATTTCATATTTATATAACTTCTTGTAACAGAATTTTACTTAATACGCCTTTCTGTGGTGCACCTTACTTTGAATCTAGTAATATAATTTTAAGACTTTTATATAAAAAATCAACACTGAATTTGCTAGCTCTGTGTATTTTAAATATCAATAAAATGTTTTTCACTATCTCTTACTGACCGTATCTTGTATGTACTGTAAAGAGCTGTGGTATTAAGTCCTTAGTGACTTCTCATTCAGTTACCATAGCAACTTTGAACTCTGTCTAGCTCTGGTGTAAGCTTCAAATTTTCATGCTCTATCAAGAAAAAAGTCTGCATGAGAGCTGCTCTGAAAATAATGCCTCTTATTTTACTATGTTGGCCCATGATGTCAGGGAGGAGTATTGATGGTGCGGCAGTAGAGGGTGAACCTTTTGTTGCATGTTGTTGCTGTGTGAGAGATGGCAGCAGAGGGGCAGCCTGACAGAATGGAATCTGACATGGAAGTGTGTATGGAGCAAAGGTGTGGATTTGACGTCTTCTGTGTGGAAAATAATAACCCCCACTGATGTTCATTGACTCTTGCTGAATGCTTACATACACCAAACAGTGGATGGGAGCACAGAGAGGTGGTGGGTGGTGTGTTTCAGCAGTGGCAACAGTGACAGTGGTCACCTCTGCTGGTGCATATTTATGTGTGTGTGGCATGCAGGCTCTTTTTTAACGCTGGCAAAAATGCATAGTTGATAGTGGTGACTGTTGAAAAATAGTGTTTCTGTAGCTGAGAATTTGCTCTATCAAATGATGTTAGTGTGTGCTTGGTATATGTTGTCTTTTCCATTGAAATAATTAGGAGAAATTACTTTCAAAGAGACTTTTTTTGTGCAAGAGAAACTACGAACCATAAGCTTTTTTAGGAGTAAGTTAAAATGCTTTGATTTTTTTTTTTTTTTTCCGCTTAAGTACTTTAAAAAAAATGAATACTGAAATGGGAAGAGAGGAAGTAACTTAAGCTGCTTTCTCAGGAAATATTTCCCTGATTATGAACTTATTTATAAGAATAACTTCGATTTATATCACAAATTAAACTGTAAAGGTTTCATCAATTGGAAAGAATTTCCTTGTAGTGTGATCAGATCTTGAATTTTCAAGTTGCCCCTAGGCTTGTATTAATAAGCCTGTTCTCATGCGTGGCATGTTACCTCTATCCTGGAGAGATTCATCAGAATGAGACATGAATAGAAAAAAAAAATGTGTAAGAATCCTTTGAAAGGTGATCTTACTGCTGGGGAAATGTTAGAAGTAATGCAGGAAGTAAGTATTGTGGCCATGTTGCTTAGAAATAAAATAGAACTATACTTGTGGTTTACTTGGCAGCATAAAGCCTGAAAGCTTTGTTTAAATCCTGCTTGCCTGTATTATACTAAACATTTTTAAGTTTTCCCTTGATGAAAGTCATATTGCTCCTAGTTAAGGCACAGGTGCTTTTGTGATATTTTAATAGGAAATGCTCTGACATAGTAACCGAAGAAAAGTAAGACTCTATAAGCGAACTCCAATTCTATCCTTTAAAAAAGGTTTTGTACATGGCAATGTTATGTAAGTTTTACCAGTGTATGTGACAAGTTTGTCCCATTGGGGTTCATTGCCTTGTTTCTCTTCTGAACTCCTTAGAATTCAAGTTTCATTTTGATAAATTGTGTTGCTGAAGGAAATTATTGACTGAATCTGGAAATGTTAAATTTTAGTAGGCTGGCTTCCCCCTCCCCCCCCAAGAAATGATACACAGTTGGGACTAACAATTTGTTATGCTGGATAGCTGATAAGAAACAATTGTACAGTGCATCAGGTAAAAGACAAAACATCAAATTTTAGTTACTAACATTTCTTCCAGCACTGGTCCTTCACACCATCTAGACTAGGGAAACTTCCTCTCTTTAATACTTATTCCAAATGCAATGTTGCTTTTGGAGTTGTCTGTTGTCCTTCTGATTCTTAATGTAGCATAGACAACATCCAGTCATGTCTTGCAGTGGAAAAAATCATTTTTTTTCTCAAATGTCATACTATGTGGTATATATCTGCTTAAGATACGGAGTCTTGACAAGTGTACAAATACCAGTGTTCCTTCAAAAAGCTGAAATTTAGGGTGGTGATATTTGGCCAAGACTCAATCTTTTGTACCTACAGACAACTGCATTTTCAGTATTTTTCTAAGGACCTACCCATCTACTTGAAGAAAATACTCAAAAATTGAAGTTTAATCTTAAGAATATTTTATTTACTGCACAGCCCTTAGTTATTTTGCCTAAGTATTTGTAGACAAAATACATAGGGGCAACTAAAGCCCACATATCTGTTCAGAGTAGATTGTATTAGCTTCTAGGATATAGTCAATCCATTGGGACCAGTACTTGAATTAACATAATAATTAACATTTCAGCACATTGTTGTAGGTCACAGTAGGAAAATGTTTAATCTTCCTGCATTCATCTGTGTACGTTGCCGGCATGGGGAGGTCTACAGAGACTGACTTAAATTTAAGTGCATCAGAAATGAGCAGAGTGTTTTAAGAAAACTGTGAAAAAGATTTAACTTTCTGGAAGTGTTTCATAATTGTTTTTGTTCTAACAATAAATGATAAACCAGAATTGGGTCACTACTCAAATTACAGCTTTCTCATTAAATGACCTGAAGGGATGTCAGAGCCAAAATACAGAAATAACCTGCATATGTCCAGTTAGGAATCTTGGATTTGGGGAGCTTATATTCCATTGTTTGTGATCTGCTATTACTGTGTGGAAAATAACATCCAGAGCACTAGACTGGGGAAAGTTATTCTGCTGTGTTTTTGTGGCAGGGGTAGTACTCACAAAACTGCTTCAGGTTTATGTGGGAGTAAGAGTGATTTTATAACTATAATGCCATGCTTAAAAATTGAATTAAGAGGAAGGCTTCTTGTCCTTTTGAGTCTTGAGTCCAACCAATGAGAATTCATGTACTAGCACTCCATGCCTGTGGGTGGAAAAATACCTGCCATACCATCAGAAATGGGTCATAATCTATCTGTCTTGAAACGAGGGTGAATCCTGAATTGCAGTGGAATCTAACAAGACAAAGTAGGAGCTATGCCAACTGCCCACACATGCATTCAACAACTGTAATTTTATGGCTGGCACATTTGTGCATGTCACCTGCTTTCACTTACAAAATGGAAATATTTGAATACGCACGTTATCTCCGTAGCCACAGACTAATGTATTTGCAAATAATTTTTGAGTAATCAAATCAAATTATCCTGGAGTTGAGTTGTGTTTTGCCTCTAAATTTCAGCTTAGGGATTCTATGGAAATGAACACAAGAAGATGATTAGGAAAGAGTGGCATCTAGTCTGCATAATTATTGTTTGATGATATTTGAGCAAAATTTTGCTGGTGAACATGCTTCTTATTTTAAACACCTTAAAACTGTGCCACTCTTTTGTTTGAATACAGGGGCATAATATTGCCTTTGTAATAGTAGAGGGGTGGGATTCTAATATACTTTAAACGTGCTATCTTAATAGTACCAAAGCTGAATGCTATATGGATTACAATCAAAACTCTTAGCAAATCTGTAGGGCATTGGAGACTTGAGGAGAAATGCGGAAAACAATTACATTGTCTTTCATTGGCAAAGGCAGTAATTCCCTTTTTTCCCTGGAAATACAAAAAGGTTTAAATAATTTTGTGAACATAATGACTGCCCGAATGTTTCAGTTATGACTAGCGTTTTGTGTGAAAAGCACTTCAACTTTAATTTGAAGGTATCCAGAGTAGTCATCAAATGACTTTAGAAGTGTAACGACGTGTACTTTGCATAATCAAATATCTTGTACATACATGTGAAGGACTTTACACATTTTCTCAGGGTGGCATAAAATATAAAGCTTTTAGAGAGGCAAAACTGTATCTGGCATTACAAAGAAAACACTAGCTTGTAGACTGAGGCTGAATTACTAACTTACACATTCAGAGAATGTTCGGTACTACAAATTCCATAGTGATCCTGTCACCCTGACTTCTGCACCATGGCATTTTCTTAACGTAGTAAATGTAAGACCTACCCGGCCTCCGGGGCTGTGTGTTTAAACAGCTGAGTGCTAATTACAGGGGTCTCTTGAGGCATGGGTAGGGGAGAGTGGAGGTGGCTAATAAGACGTTATTATTGAGTTGAGTTATTTGAAGCAAAATTTCAGTTATTCTATAGGAAAGAACAAAAAATCAACCTATTTCTTCTGAAGGAAATGAAAGTGGCTTATTATACCCGCAATCCATGCAAACCAGCAGCGTTTTGTAGGTTTTGTGTTGAAATAGTTCAGCTCTGCTCCTTGCTCCACACGCTCATGGAGTTGTGTGTGGGACCAACAGCCATGTCCAATGAGGAACCAGCCTCTGGCTTCTGCTGTCACTGTGACAGCCCTCAGTTTTGCATTTCTTCTTGGTTAGAAGATGGAAATTTTTAATGAACAGGTGTTAGTTGCTACCTGGTAATCACTTGGCAGCACCAGCAGCTGTAGCAAACACAGAATGAGTACCTTGGTGTGCAAAGAAACTTTAGATTCCACTGCACAGATAAGACTCTTAAAAAGAGAGCAGTAAGTAAATCTGAAAGTTATGTACTATGTCTCTCAGCAGAGTATCTCTCTCTTTAATGATTCTCCTTTGTTAAATTATTTTTGGTCATGTTTTTATAACTGTTCTTTGGATAAATATTTCATTGTTCTTCTTTATATCCTCAGGGCATGAGGTTGTAACTAGTAATAAACTCCTGTGCAGTAATAATATCCAAGCACATCCAAGAGTGATAGACTTAAGTTCCTTAAGAACTGAAAATACTTGGTGATATCTAATATTGATAAAATGAGCCAGTGTTTCTGATGGTGTCATTGTCTTTCTCTCTGTATCTCTTCTTTTTTTTTTTTTTTTTAACTTTTTCCCTCACCTAAATAATGAGATCTGAAACATTCTTAGATGCACTTAATCACACAAATTATCTGTCACAATGCTTCTGACCTTCTTGTGCGTATTTATTGCATAAATAACGGCATAAAGTTTCTGTGGTTTGAATGTGCTGTTTTTAGTGGAACTTATCAGCAGAAAATTTGGCCCAGACACGACAGCAAATCTTTCCTTTAAAATGTCAATACAGCACTAGAGTCCAATTATTTTTATACTCTGGTAATCCTCTTTCATTTTTACAGTGTTACTGCAGGGTTCTGTAAAAAGGCTGTTGGTAACATCTCAGTGGGGAGGCCTCTTTATTGAGCAGTTTCAAAGACATATTGACTACTGTAAAAATAAGGATCAGTCAGTAATACTGAATTCATTAAAAAAAAAAAGTCTTCAAAAAACCCACCAAACTCACCCTATAGATGCATAACACATAATCCTTATTATTTTGCTACTTGCAGAATTTTTCTTAACATTTTATCAAATTTGATAATGAGACTTCATGGTAGTTAGAAATCTTTCTATTTTTACAACGTACACATGAAATGGTCCTTCAAAGATAAATATAGGTCTGCCTTTTTTATATTTATTGCCGAAAGGAAATCAGTGCATGTTGCTAAATACAATTTTAAAAATATGATTAGACCAAGAAACATACTGAGAATGTAAAAGTCAACATTATTTTAATACATTTTTGAAGTCTACTTCAAATATTTAAGTATCAAGGTTAGATCTTAAAAATCCTTATTTTTCTGTTAGTTTATTAGAACTCAAACTCCTAAACAGAGCATACTGCCACGCTCTAGTGCATATTGTAAGAGAAAGTGATGGAAAGAAGTCTTTTATTTAATACAGGAAAAATCTTACAGCTGCAACTTGAAATTTCTTAATATAGACATTTCCTTACATCTCCTGAGTTCTTAACCGTCTTCCAAAATAACCTAAATCAAAAACTTTGATTTAGCTTAAGGAAGTGAAGAATAATGAAAAACAACTGTATTCCAACAAACTGTTACAGATTTTATATATATATATATATATTGTTTATACTCATGAGAAAATGATTAGTTGTTAAGAACATGTGATAATAGTAGAATAACTACTGAAACCAGTCCTGGTGGGCCAGACAGAAAAAAGTATCTACAGTACCTCACTATACAGCGTATAAAAGGCTGGCCTTTTACTCAGATTTATCTCAGTGTCTGGATGCTACACACACTGTGGTAATTGAGCTTTTTTGTTGTTATCAAGGGCTACTTTGATCTTTAGTTGTGACTGGGCATCCCCAGTGGCTGAGTATTTAGCTCAGCCCACCTGCGCCTCCCAGCAGGAATCACCATGTGCTAAGAAGGTCCTCTGAAAGAGGGTAGAAAATAAGAGGAAACAAGGGAGTGGAGGGCGGAGCTGAAATAGGGAATAATAAAACGTTGTAATTGTATAATAATATAGGTCCATCTGTTTCTAGACAGATACATCAGTCTGTCTTATGACGGTTTTATTGCAATATAGTCCCAACAATTAAGATTTTATACATGTTGGGAAGATATTGAGTGGTTTATGGGGATTTTGAAATAATCAATCTATGATTATGTACAAGCATTCAGAATTTGTCCTTGAATGTCTCTTACAATACATATGGAGGTAGTGGCAGTTCTGTGTAAATAACTGTATGGTTGTTATCTGTACAATACAGAGACTGTTCAGCTGTGTTTATGGACATGTTCTTGATTAGAACCACTACTGGCATAGAAATAGTTACTAGTAATATTTAGTTTGCCTCCATTCTTAAATACGTGTTTTCTATGTTCTTGTTTTTTTAAAAAAGAAAAAAATAACTTGATACGTAGTTTGTTCTTCATTCTAGAAAAGAATCTATGTTTCTATCCTAAATCAAAAATGATCTGTTCAGTACTTGTTGCTTAAATGTTTGTTCTTAATTTTGTCTGCTAACTGCATTTGTAAAGAGAAAAAACAATTACTCAAAGTATAGCGAGCATTAATCAGCATTTGGATAAAGGTAACTTGAATTTTTAGTTAAGTATTCTATGTATTAGAATTCAAAGCCGGTTGTTTAAAAAACAAACACAAAAATCGAACAAGCAAAAAAAAAAAAAACCAACCAACAAACAAAAGCAAAAACCCTAAGCTAGCAATATTCTTTTCCTCACTAAGAGAAGAGATTTTAATTTTTTTATTTCAATATTAATTTTTAAACCTTTTGTCGTCATTTGGATGAAAAACGTGCTTCTTAAAATTTTACACATAACTTTTACTTGTCAGTTTTTGATAGGAGGTGAAAACAAAACTCTGTTCTTTCACGAACTAGATATTGACTCCGAAGTTGTGACCAATCTAAATCTATTTTCAATTGCTGTTGAACAATAAGCATTTTTAATTTTCGAAAACCTTCCAGATTTCTAAGATGCTGCTATGGACAGTTTAAATAAAGATTTTATCGCTTCAGTGTACTTATAAAGTGTATATTGTGTTATAGAGCTTAAAAATTAAGGAGTGTATGGAGACATTTTTGAGGTTCTTTTTTGATAAATTGTTGGACACAATATATAATTCACTAAGTATTCAAAGGTAAAATATTGTGGCTAATGAATTAAGCATAGGTAGGACAAGAAATGAAAGAGTTTTCTGCTCTAGCAGCTCATTGATCTACTTGCTGATGGTACCTGAAGGCAACTATGAAAATGAAATACCAAATGTGTCAAAAGAAGGCATGTTGCTCATGTTACTGCTTCTCTTAGAAGTCCTCATTAGAAAATAATACAGTTTCAGCTGAATTATTAGCAGTGTGACAGCCAATCAAGATGAGAAAACTAAGATAATGTTTTTGGCTAATAGGTTGTTGTCTTTGAAAAGTTTTGAGATTCCTCTATCTCCAGAAGTTAATCTCTAAAAACAGTGGTTTTTAACATTTGTAGCTAATGTAACAGTTCCTTTAACTTTGCCTAATGAGATAGGAGAGACTTGGAATGGCGTGTCAGAAACTACTTGTTTAGTAGCTAGCACAAACTAGTTGCAGACAGCAATAGGCCGGAAGTTCCTTTCTTTGCTCATTCTTGAAACAAGAGGATGCTTCAGCTGAGATACTTCAGCTTTCAAGGTCCTCTTTGCTGCTGTGTGATTCTTTGATAGTATATATTTCTCACATACACAGTATCTTGAAGATGTTTCTTTACTTCAAAGGTGAGAGAAATGTTCTTTATTAGCTGGTAGAATCCTTAGTGGGCTTGAAAATGTGAAAAAGTGTTTTCTTATTAAATTTCCCATGTTTCCATAGGAAGTCTGATAGTTGTAAATAGCTTCTTCCAAACACATTTTTTTGAAGTTTAACACTGAGAGGTTCAACAGACTTTTTTATTTCCTTATATCTTCTTACATAGACATTCCAACAGCGCTGCAAATGTAAGCACAGATTGGAGAAAAATGAAAAAAGAGACAGTTGTTTATAATACCTCTAAGAGGTGTTTGCTTTGGTTTTCCTTTTTCAAATTGCTCTTGTGGTTTTTAGTACTGTGAGAAATGCCTGTCTGATATCAGGAAAACTAGTTTTAAAAAAATGCATCTCTGGAAAAGCAATTGTTACCCAGTGCTTCTTCTAGCAGTAGGACCAGAAAACTGCTTAAAGTTGCTTATTTTTCTGCTGCATCTGAACTCCAAGACACTGTGTACTAATTGGGTAGAATTGTGGAGTGCTGTTAGAAATACTCAGTTGATGTTTCGGAAGTTTATTAGCACTGAAAGTATTCTTTCTCAGATCATTTAACTATTAATTCTCAACATACTGGAGATATAGTTAATTTAACATGTTCTATTGGAACTATTCTCTGCCTTATTTGATTTAAATGTATGTTAGGTTTAATAGCAAGAGAGTCAAAGCAATAAAGATTTCCTCTCCGAATTTTGTTTTTACTTATGATAGTGAAGAATGAATATAAAGCTTCTAGAAAATCCTCAGCAAAGAGCTGGGATTTTTAAATTGGTTGTTGTTGTTAATCTTGTACACAATCTGCTTTCCAGTTTCACAAGTGTAAGTGCATTTGTTTTCTGCAGCTCCTTCCTGTGTGATGCAGGCAAAAGAGAGTCAGCACAGGACTGCAAAGAACTCTGTCTTTCCTGTATCATCACATTAAAACTTGCATTCACAGAAGTTTTAGTTACAGAGAAAAAAATAAGAAGTTTCTGTTGTTCTGTCCATTTTTCTACGGAACTCTGACAGCTTTTTTTGAGCAACCTGGTGTTGAAGGTCTGTATGTGGCTGTATAATTGCTCAAGGTAAAAATGAGTGTTGATTATCAGTAAGGACACAGCATATTCTTGTCCAATGTGAACACCATATGGGAACATCAGAAGGGTAAAAACCTCAAGGAGTGTCTTGGGATCCTTTGGAAGCTGAATCTGCATTTTGCAGTTTAGCTGCAGAGTTAGTGGGAATGAAGTTTTGAGGCCTGGAAAAGTCCTTTGAGTTGTTCAGCATTTTTTTTTTTTTTTTTTTAACCTTTGCGTAGTAATTGATGCCTGTATTTATTTGCCTGCGTAATGGCCACCTGGTTTCCAAATACCTGACCAAAACCCTTCATTGAGTTTAATAGTTACAGCCATACAGAGTAAAAACATTTTCAGTGGATATATATGAGTTATATATGTTGCAGTTTATTCTTAATTTAACAGGAATGTCTTTATCACATCCAACTTGTTGGGTTTTTTGAGTAATTTTAGAAAAGCCATTAGCCTTACAATGCAAACTGATTCATGACTTTCTAATACTTTTCGATGAGATGACTATTCATAAAAAAGAGATCTACTTATTTTCAGCTTATAGCTTTCTAGTATTTAATGTATACTAAGAAAGCATCATTGCTAAAAATACCTTCTCATTCTACGCTCTCTGTCCAATTGCAGATTTGTTTTCAAAGTGTGTATTCTGTAATTTAATGAAAGGATCTAAAAATGAGTGAAGAAGTTACATGATCTAGCCTTTTAAGAGATGAGTAAGTGTTTATTAGAATGGAGTTATTTATCACTTATCTAGAGTTCCCTGTAACTCATTTATCATGAATGGCAAATATCGTTTTATTCTAATCTGAGAGGATGGATAGGGATCAGAAGCTTGCAGTGTTCATACCTTCTGTAATTAGCAATCTTATCCCTCCCTTATTAGGAAATAATTTGACCACTAAAATCAAAATGTATTTTAGTATGCTGTTGGGAGATGGTGACTGCCTTTTTTTGTGATACTGTCTTCATTGTTCTGTAGCAATAGCAGCAGTTTTCAAACTAGAAACAAAATTCACATTCAAAATGTGGTCATTCGCTTTTAGCATCCTAGTGGGACTTCCCTTTTGCTAGTTTACATGTAAATGAAGGCTTACCGGTTTCATGTTCATAATTAATTTAAATAGTATAGGAATAGGTTACACAATGTGAGGATTTGCTGACAGATAAAACAGAAACAGCACTTTAAGTTTCTGATAGAGAATCTGTTGCAGCATCCTGTATCCTTTTCAGTGTATGTTACTGTTAACAGGGAAGGCAGACTTGGAGTTGTAGACCCCCCATAGAAAAAAGTGATGTTTGAAATCATGAATCTCATTTCCTCCCCAAATTGCTCCCTAGGATGTTTCTGTCAGGGTTTGTTTGGAGGCCAAGGATAACAGTTGTTGGAAAGGAGCAAATGAATGTGAGGAAGGAGAAGGAAGAGAGTGAGAAAATAATTTGGGAACAGAAAATGGACTGTCGCAACATCGGTACTTATTAAAATTAATTAAATACATACTGATGGATTAGATGTCTGTAGTCCATTTCTCTGGCGTTATCATAATTTCATCATTTTGGTTTGTACTTAAGTTTGTTAAGCGACGCTAGTCATTTGTTTTTTTCTTTAAATGCCAGTATGATTTGTTTTTATAAGTAGTCCTGGAAACCTCTTTTATGCAACTGGGAAACAAGCTCAAGTTGAGGTATAAAATTTGGAGAAGGAATGCTTTGAGTTTTCCATCTTAAGATCCAGTAAGAAATGAATTAAGCAAAGAATATTGGCTAGTCTTTTAAAAGGGCAGTATGCTGAGAGACCTTGTGTATGAGATGCATCCTGAATAGTTCTGAATTCAGTCCTAAATCCATAGGCAGAGCCTTTTTGTAGTGGCAAGCTATTGTGAAGTTTCCAGCTTTTGATGTTTACTACAGAAGGAGCAGTTTAAGCTGTCTCGCTTTATAGTATCAGACATCCTTGTTAATTATTTTGTCTACATGCTGTTTTGGTATAGTTTTCCCTGGTTACACCACTTTCTGAAAGACTATAAATAAGAAGATGGCATAATGGATACATTTTTGAATTTTAAATTACCATGAAATGGAGCACAAAACAGCACATCTGGGAACATACTAGACTCTGGTTTGGAATAATTTATTTATTCAGTCCATATTTAATGTTTTGGAAGTTTTATAGCAGGAATATGGCTTTTAGAAATAGAGTATCACTGTTTTCAGCTTATCTTCTCTTGGAAAATAATTATTAGACAAGAGAATAGATGGCATTTCACTAGATGTTGTTTGTACAGTAAGAGGGCTTGTCATATGACATGGGTTCTTGAAATTTTTTCAATAAACTTATGATTTTTGATTTCTTTTTCCTTAAAGAAACCTTGTAGCCATTATGAAATAGCTTTGACTTATTCTGTCAGGACTGTTTTATTTCTCTGATCAAGGCATCCACTGGTATGCATTTGATTTGCATCAGGCAAGGGCACCAGATCAAATCATTAGCAATTCAGCCTGACCTAGGGTATGATTGAAAACTGCCAAGGAGGGGGCTACATATCCTGTGAAGCTTAACGTTGTGCTAATATGAGATTGTGAAACCAGTCTTAGAATTGAAAAATCTGCGAATTTTTTTCTGGGCTTTTGTTCAGATCTTAAGAACTTAAATGAACTGCCAGAGAAGTGTATATAAATCTGTTGTTGACTTCAGTGGGAAAAAAGGTAAATTCTTAGTAAGAGAATAAGAAATATGCCATTCCTGCACCAGTGTATGCTATAATAACATGCTTCTTCTCTGGAGCCTCTCTATGATATGTAAAAGCATGGGATCTATATATATTCATAACCAGTTATTTGGGATTTTAACTGCAGTAATACACAATAATTTACAGTACTCAAAATTCAGAATGAAAACTTGTACTCAGTTATTGGTGTTCACATTATCTAGTGCTTTTCTATGTATGTAATTACATTTTAATCATTAAATGAAGTGCAACACTTCATGCTGGCTAGAAAGACTGCCATGAATTTTTAATGGTTTCTCTAAGTGTCATTAAGTGATAATTTGAAAAAGTAATAAACAAACACCCATCAATACACACAATTTATTGCTAATAAAGTCTGTTATTCACTTTTAAGATTTAAAAAAAGTACTATGAAATGGCACGTGATAGTTTATATCTGCTTTTTATATAAGACATTCAAACATTTTAACAATTTTTTTGAATCTGTCAGTTCTACATGTATTTCCTATCGAAAGTGAAAGACTACCTCTGCTTGATTGGACTAGAGTTGATACAGGTATCATAGAATCATTTAGGTTGGAAAAGACACTTCAGATCACCAAGTCCAGCCATCAAGATAAGACTGCCAAGTCCACCACTAAACTTAGTGGCAGGGATGGTGACTCTACTGCTTGCCTTGGCAATCCTTTCCAATGCTTAGCCACTCTTTTCCTGTAGAAATTCTTCCTTATATCCAACCTAAACCTCAGCTGGTGCAAAGTGAGTTGATTTCCTCTCATCCTGTGCCTTGTTTCCTGAGAAAAGACACTGGCACCCACCTCACTGCAACCTCCTTTCATGCAGCTGTAAAGAGCAATGAGGTCTCCCCTCAAACTGAACAACTTTAGTTCCCACAGTGTCTCCTTGTAAGTCTTGTTTTCTAGTCCCTTAACCAGCTTCATTTATCTTCTTTGAACACATCTCAGTGCCTCAGTATCACAGGGTGGTTAACAGTATTGCTTCACAGCTGTTCTGTCCTGCATTTGATTGACAAAAAAAATTTTGCCTTGTGTGTGGCTTCTGCTGTATGTGCCCAAAGCAGACACAATTAAGCTCCATAGCTCAAATTCTTATTCTTGTGTTTTTTGTGGTTTTTTGTTTGTTTTTTCTATTTTTTTTTCCTGAGTCTTTCCTAGCCTACACAGAAACTGAACAGGCCTGTGACTGTTCTACCTTCTGTCTTCCCCTGTCATAGCCAGATGTGCCATTGCCATGCCTTTCCAAATATCCAAATTCCAAATATCACTGACACTTTCCAATGCCTACATTTCTATATTTTGTCCAGTTTGGCCAAAATGGAATATTGTCGTAGTTATTATATGAATATGATCAGGAGGATCAGGGAGACCAAGTGGATGAGGCCCTTTGAAAACAGATAAGAGCAGCTTCACAATCACAAAACAAGGTCCTCATGGGGGACTTCAACCACCCCAATGTCTGTTGGAGGGACAACGCAGCAGTGCACCAGAAACAGAAGAGGTTCCTGAAATGTGTTCATGATAACTTCCTCTTCTGCATAGTACAAGAACTCACTAAATAGTTCTTAAATAGCTCTTAATTGACATCACCTGCTGTAAAATGGGATGAATATCTAGTTGAGTAGCCAGACTCAGACTAATGAGGTGCTAGTAAAATGCTGTCATCTTTTGTTTGTCACATTTTTACTAGCCATGAAACTCATGTGAATAAAAGTGAAAATCATTCTTTTGTTGGCTATTGATACCAGAAGTAAATGTCCTTATGTATCAAAGTGCTGTTGAACCATTTCAGTATTTCTAGCTTTAGCTTCCTAAAAGCTGTTTACATCAGCAATCTCAATTGAATGAGATTAATAACTAGTGAGATTAGTAACTAGTGTGAAGAGGAAGAGAAATGCTGCTGTTAGCTATAGCTGGAGCTTACTTGGAGTATCAGTAAAGTTTGATTCCTCATCTGAAGTGAAATATTGAAATTGAAAAAACTATAAGACATGAGAACAGCTGGATGGGTTTCTGGCAACTGGCCATGGTCAACCCAACAATACTTAAAAGGCTTTTTTATTTATATTTTTTAAGTCTGTCTAAATTGTGGCTCTATTTGCAATATATTGATTGAAAGTGCTTGCTCCTTCAGGCCCCAGTTTGGGAAAGTTACCAAAAAGTACCTGGCATGCATTTACACTCCTATGCATTTCTGTGCCTGTGTAAGTGAACTGGTTTTACAGAAGTAGTTTTTGTTGTATAATATGTATGCATAAATGTACTGCATGTTGATTCATTTGCATCCTTTAACTTTTTGTATTTGAGTCATTAAATACATGGTACATGTAGTTATGTCCCTGGTTGCTGCATTTAAGATTTATAATCTGTTCGGTGTTACTCATGCTGTTTTAGTATGCCTTTGCAGTAAGCATACATACCAAATAAATTAGCTCTTGAACATTTCATGCCTTTATTAAATATTCATTAAATGGGATGCATGGTATTCATGCAGTCTGCTGCTTAGTGCATTGAAACCCTAGAAAATGCATTGTTTGTAAAGCTTTTACTCCAAATGAGCCATGGTTTTCTTCCTCTCCTGAAACATGTCGGGTTCCAGGGCGCATTGCTCTTAGTCTAGCGTTGTGCTCTGCATGCAAGACTGGTAGAGAATTTGTAAGACCTGAAGAATGGGTGCAACAAATTATATGTTTCCTTAGTGTTTATTGCAGTATATTTCTTGACCTGCTGTTTCTAATGAACGAGGAGGATAAATGAGTATTTTCTTGCTTCTCTGTTCTTGGCAATGCTGAGGGTAAAAATAAAGACTTTTGGGCAGATTAAATAGGCTAATGTTTGGAATAAGTCATGCACATAAAATCTAGCTCACATCTCTATCAAATTCAACAAAGGGTAAAATTTGTCCTAAGTGACAGAAATTTGTGCTTAATAAAAGTAGTCTGGCTTTAAAAGTAAATCTTGTATTTTTTTCCAGTCTTGTATTTAGCTGCTTTTTCTTAATAGTAAGCATTAGTCAGAACTCTGTTAAGGATGTAATTTTTATCCAGAATGGAATGTGGGGGGAAAAAGAGTATTTCTCAAGATTGCTTTTCCTTTGAAGCTTTGGAGGGTGAGAGAACAGTGACACTGAAACCCTTCTTTCTATTCAATCATTTATATTTCTAAGCCTAATTTTATCTGTTTATGAGTTCTTCCCCAGAAAGTTGGTAAGTTTTGTCTGTGTTGGTACCTGCTGTCTGAATATTATGGCCTTGCTGAAGTCTGGGTAGGATGTAGCAACATTTTCATGATATGTAGCTTCTGCTGCATATCTATTGTGCATGATGAATGGCCAGTACAGGAGGCAATCTGTGTATTGTTTACAATCATCTGCTTGTAGAAATAGAGGAAACATTGCTTAATCTGGAACCCAAGACTGGGGATTTTTATTTGGTGTTTGTATTTTTAAGGTTGCTCAGAGCTGTGTTTTGTTTATTTGCTTGCATCTTTTTTTCTGTGATTTTTTGATCTGTTTACAAAAATAAAAATAAAGAAAATCCAAAGGATTCTGTGTCGAATCAGTGGAATAGCACTTCAATATAAATAGAGACCGGGTTTTGACTGAAATAATGCTTTGATTTGCACATCCACTTAAATGCTCTGTGCTTAGATGTGTTCCAGATCAGATTGCTGATTCAGCATGTATTTTCTAAGTTGAATCATACCCATAAAAGTTCTGGTTCTGTAAGAAAATGCTATGGTCATAGTAAATCTTTGTTATCTTTTTTTTTACTTCACAGATTTTAAGTGTTTTAAATGAATGACATTTTGATACAGTGCTTGTAGTAGTACTGCTGAATTAGCTATATAGCTGTATAAAAAATAATTCTTGGAAACTGCTTTTAAATATGTGCCAGCAATTTATCTATTGTTTTTCTGTTTTTGTTTTTCCAGGAAAAGAAGAATATATTGCAACGTTCAAGGGATCAGAATACTTCTGCTATGATTTATCTCAGAATCCCATACAGAGTAGCAGTGATGAAATAACTCTATCATTTAAAACACTTCAGAGAAACGGACTGATGCTTCACACAGGAAAATCAGCTGATTATGTCAATCTTGCACTGAAAAATGGAGCTGTCTCCTTGGTCATTAATTTGGGCTCAGGGGCCTTTGAAGCACTGGTGGAACCTGTGAATGGGAAATTTAATGACAATGCCTGGCATGATGTGAAAGTAACCAGGAATCTGCGTCAGGTAACAGTACAATGGATACAAGAATAATTGACTTTGTTTTGAGTTCATGCTTGATGATTTGAAAATTGCATAGTGTGACATTGGATGTTTAGTAGGCATTTGATCAGTTTTGTATTTCCACAAGGAGGGATATTCCTGCCATGCTTGAGCAGGGGCATATCTAGAAAGTTGTGGGGCGAGCAGCTGTCTGAGTGAGACAGTATTATGTTAGGTGTTAAAGGACTGTAGGCATTGCCTAACTGTTTCTCCAGTACAACTAGTCTGCCCTTGCAGTCTTGCATTAGTCAAGGCTGAAAAACTTTCCGTAGTTGCTCTAACTGAATTGCAACTCTTTAATTTAAATAAATGTTTTATCTAACTTTATCATTTAAGGAGTGGGCAGTAAATTGGTCGTTGAGTAATGTTTGTACACTGTGTGGAGGCATCTTTTGTGTCGTGCCACATTTAACTAAG